>NC_030812.1:91913804-92216199 GCF_001704415.2 Capra hircus | reverse complement strand
GTAGGGATGGGGCAAAAGTGAGTAGAAATGAATTAAGAATTGTTGAAGCTGAGAGCTAGATAGAAGGGTTCATATGTGATTTTTTTTTATGTTTAAAATATTCCATTGGTAAAACTCTTTTAACAAGGGAAAAATAAGATAGAGATTACTGATATTCTTATAGACTCTGTTGCTCTCAAGTGAAGTAAGTGACAGACTCTACAAATTCTCTTGAGTTGAAAGTGAAATTATACGGAACCTAAGAGGAAGAAGATGTGTCAAGAAAACCATAAAAACAAACAAAAAAATGTAAAGTGAGATTTACTTACATTTTTCTGGCTGATAAATCAGGTTATAGTGCATCATACAAAGAGTTATCAGAGCCATAAGTGTAGACATAAAAGGAATAAGTAAAACCAGGCCCCAGGCCCCTGAGTATTGGATATAAGATATTCCCAGAAAGACCACAGTTGCATTCAGGTTCATGATCCAATAAAACCTGGGAATCAAAAACAAAAATAAAATTTCCATTGAGTAGCTTCATATAATATTTGCTAATTCTTTAAATAAACATACGGTATAAAGTAGTAGCATATGAGGCAAACTAGATTTTGCAAATACTGTTTATTAGCTTTCTTTTTTCAGATTCCATTTTTTTAAATTTTTATAAAAAATTTCAAGGTCATTCTCCATCTAAAGTTGTTACAAAACAGTGGCTCCATTCCCCATGGTGTACAAATACATCCTTGTGGCCTGTCTTACATACAACCGTGTGTACCTCCCACTCCCCCACCTCTATATTCCCCCACCCCATAACCACTAGCTCATTCTCTATATCTGTGAGTCTGCTTCTCCTTTGTCATGTTCACTAGTTTGTTGCATTTTTTAGATGCTATATATAAGTGAAGCCATAGAGTATTTGTCTTTCTATATCTGACTTATTTCACTTGACAAAATACCCTCCACTTCCATCCATGTTGCTGCAAATGGCAACATTTCTTTCTTTTTATGCCAAGTAGTATTTCATTGTATGTATATACCACATCTCCTTTATTCACTCACCTGCTGAGGGACACAGGCTGTTTCCATAACTTGGAAAATATAAATAATGTTTCTATGAATATTGGGGTGCATGATTCTTTCCAAACTTAGTGTTTTGGGTTTTTTTTTTTTTTCAGATATATATATACCCAGAAGTGGAATTGCTGGGTTATATGGTAGTCCACAGTCTTCTTTTTGAGAAACCTCCATGCTGTTTTCCACAGTGGCTGTGCCAATTTACATTCCCACCCACAGTGCACAAGGGTTCCCTTTCTTCCACATCCCCACCAACATTTGTTATTTGTGTTCTGTTTGATAATAGATGTTCTGATGGGTGTGAAGTAATATTAATATCTCATTGTGGTTTTGATTTGCATTTCCTTGATGATTAGACATGTTGAGCATCTTTTCATATGCCCGTTGACCATCTGCATCTTTGTTTATTAGCTTTCTTATTAAGTACATACTTATTAAGTGGGGTCTGGTTGCTCACTGCTCAAAAGCCAATAAAGAGGCAAAGTTGGTAGAAAGGAAAAATTGCTTTGTTTTGGGTGCCAGCAACTAGGGCAGGGGGCTTCTCTGGTGGCTCAGTTGGTAAAGAATCCGCCTGCAGTGCAGGAGACCTGGATTTGATCCCTGGGTAGGGAAGATTACCTGGAGATGGAAATGGCAACCCACTCCAGTATTCCTGCCTGGGAAATCCCATGGACAGAGGAGTTTGGTGCGCTAAGTCCATGGGGTCATAATGAGTGGGATACGACAACCGGGGCAGGGAGAGAGCAGACTCCTGTCCAAAGGCTGACTCCCCTCCACTGACAATCAGTGGGTGAGAGCTTTTATCGGCAGAAGAGGGGGGCTACATATAGAAACAGTACAGTGAGTCTGACAATCATCTTGAAATTGGCCATATGGTGGTCTGACCAATGTCATCTTGTCAATTTAAGTTTTGAATATGTTTGCACCCATGAAATGATCACTCCATTCAAAATCTTGAACATCTACTCTCCATAACTGACCTAGAAAAGTAATCAAATGTCAAGCATGGTCATGCTGAGTAAGCCGACTGACTATAATCTACTAATAATGATTGATTTATCACCATGCAGTTCAGTTCAGTTCAGTCACTCAGTCGTGTCCGACTCTTTGCGACCCCATGAATCGCAGCACGCCAGGCCTCCCTGTTCATCACCATTTCCCGGAGTTCACTCAGACTCACGTCCATCGAGTCCGTGATGCCATCAGCCATCTCATCGTCAGTCGTCCCCTTCTCCTCCTGCCCCCAATCTCTCCCAGCATCAGAGTCTTTTCCAGTGAGTCAACTCTTCTCATGAGGTAGGTGCCCAATATGCTACTGGAGATCACCATGCAGGGGAGGTACAAAGTTAGAATTTTCTAGGACAATGGGATAAAGTCCCTTGGCTCTACCTCAGGTCATCTTTAATGCTTCTGCAAGCCAGACACTTGAACTGTGGCTGGTAGTAACAAAGAGAAGCTGGAGCTGCAAGCAATGTTATAGTCATTTTAATTTTTAAGAAACCCTGTTTCAAATGCTAAGTATTGCAGAGAAAACCAAGAGGACTCCCTGAGATTCTTCAGTACACCACTGGGGAATGTAAATGGAATTACTCTAAAGAGGGTCAAGGAAAATTACAATTCTTCCAAGACTTACATCTTGTGAAATATAGTTATAAACCAAAGAATTATAGTGCTGAATATCTCTGTATAGGAAGAGATTTCACATAAAGTACTAAGTGTATTTTAACAAATGTCACCTGACCTATTTGATTGTGTAATTTTCTAAAAGAATTACCTGGTACAATCACACTTTATATATGTCTTTGTTGATCCATGGACAGGACAAGCCATAGATAATTACAGGTGAAATTATATATGTATCAACTGTAAAAAAAAAAAAGAAAAGAAATAAAAATCCACAGTATTCAAACTCACCATTAAGACTCCTTTCATCTCATAGCTCACTAGCAAATTGAATATATAAAGCACCTCTCACACAGAAAGTCAGAGAGCAAAGCACTAAAGAAAAATAAATACCAGTGATTAAGGAAAATTGAAAGCAGCAGTAAAAATATGTTTCTTTAGTCTACTTTTAAACACAGACTGGGAACTGCAAATAATTGTGAGTATATATAAATGGTAATTTTTTTTTTTTCGGTCTTCGTGATTCCACAGTGTTGAATACAAATAAAGGGGAAAAACCTTATCGCTTCAAAATTTAGCAAACCTTTTGGGATTAATAATTTTAAAATTTGCCATAATTTATTTAGTAATCCTGAAATCAGATTGATTATATTCTTTGCAGCCAAAGATGGAGAAGCTCTATACAGTCAACAAAAACAAGACCAGCAGCTGACTGTGGCTCAGATCATGAACTCCTTATTGCCAAATTCAGACTTAAATTGAAAAAAGTAGGGAAAACCACTAGACCATTCAGGTATGACCTATATCAAATCCCTTATGATTATATAGTGGAAGTGAGAAATAGATTTAAGGGCCTAGATCTGATAGATAGAGTGCCTGATGAACTATGGAATGAGGTTCGTAACATTGTACAGGAGACAGGGATGAAGACCATCCCCATGGAAAACAAATGCAAAAAGCAAAACGGCTGTCTGGGGAGGCCTTACAAATAGCTGTGAAAAGAAGAGAGGCAAAAAGCCTAGGAGAAAAGGAAAGATATAAGCATCTGAATGCAGAATTCCAAAGAATAGCAAGGAGAGATAAGAAAGCCTTCTTCAGCGATCAATGGAAAGAAATAGAGGAAAAGAACAGAATGGGAAAGACTAGAGATCTCTTCAAGAAAATTAGAGATACCCAGGGAACATTTAATGCAAAAATGGGCTTGATAAAGGACAGAAATGGACTGGACTTAACAGAAGCAGAGATATTAAGAAGAGGTGGCAAGAATACACAGAAGAACTGTACAAAAAAGATCTTCATGACCCAGATAATTACGATGGTGTGATCACTCATCTAGAGCCAGACATCCTGGAATGTGAAGTCAAGTGGGCCTTAGAAAGCATCACTATGAACAAAGCTAGTGGAGGTGATGGAATTCCAGTGGAGCTGTTTCAAATCCTGAAAGATGATGCTGTGAAAGTGCTGCACTCAATATGCCAGCAAATTTGGAAAACTCAACAGTGGCCACAGGACTGGAAAAGGTCAGGTTTCATTCCAATTCCAAAGAAAGGCAATGCCAAAGAATGCTCAAACTACAGCACAATTGCATTCATCTCACATGCTAGTAAAGTAATGCTCAAAATTCTCCAAGCCAGGCTTCAGCAATACGTGAACCATGAACTTCCTGATGTTCAAGCTGGTTTTAGAAAAGGCAGAGGAACCAGAGGTCAAATTGCCAACATCCACTGGATCATGTAAAAAGCAAGAGAGTTCCAGAAAAACATCTATTTCTGCTTTATTGACTATGCCAAAGCCTTTGACTGTGTGGATCACAATAAACTGTGGAAAATTTGGAAAGAGATGGCAATGCCAGACCACCTGACCTGCCTCTTGAGAAAGCTGTATACAGGTCAGGAAACAACAGTTAGAACTGGACATGGAACAACAGACTGGGTCCAAATAGGAAAAGGAGTACGTCAAGACTGTATATTGTCACCCTGCTTATTGAACATCTATGCAGAGTACATCTTGAGAAACGCTGGACTGGAAGAAACACAAGCTGGAATCAAGATTGCCGGGAGAAATATCAATAACCTCAGATATACAGATGACACCACCCTTATGGCAGAAAGTGAAGAGGAACTAAAAAGCCTCTTAATGAAAGTGAAAGAGGAGAGTGAAAAAGTTGGCTTAAAGCTCAGAACATTCAGAACACAAAGCTCATGGCATCTGTTCCCATCACTTCATGGGAAATAGATGGGGAAACAGTGGAAACAGCATCAGACTTTATTTTTTTGGGCTCCAAAATCACTGCAGATGTGACTGCAGCCAAGAAATTAAAAGATGCTTACTCCTTGGAAGAAAAGTTTTGAGCAACCTAGTTAATATATTCAAAAGCAGAGACATTACTTTGCCGACTAAGGTCAGTCTAATCAGGCTATGATTTTTCCTGTGGTCATGCATGGATGTGAGAGTTGGACTGTGAAGAAGGCTGAGTGCTGAAGAATTGATGCTTTTGAACTGTGGTGTTAGAGAAGACTATTGAGAGTCCCTTGCACTGCAAGGAGATCCAACCAGTCCATTCTGAAGGAGATCAGCCCTGGGTGTTCTTTGGAAGGAATGATGCTAAAGCTGAAACTCCAGTACTTTGGCCACCTCATGCGAAGAGTTGACTCATTGGAAAAGACTCTGATGCTGGGAGGGATTGGGGGCAGGAGGAGAAGGGGACGACAGAGGATGAGATGGCTGGATGGCATCATCAACTCGATGGATGTGAGTCTGAGTGAACTCCGGGAGCTGGTGATGGACAGGGAGGCCTGGCGTGCTGCGATTCATGGAGTCGCAAAGTTCGGACATGACTGAGCGACTGAACTGAACTGAATAATTTTTAAAGTCACTCAAATGTTTTGTCATTTTTTAGACTGACCAATTTTCACATGGTTCAGACTTTTTTTAGGTCATTATAAGATAAACTGTTTGAAATGGGCTTTCCATCCTACTTGGGAGCATAATGAAAGAGGGGAGGAAAACTTCCGGGACTCCCGTGCCTTAGTGGACAATTTTAAGAGTTCAGAAAGAATATGTTATTCTTCATGGAATGATACTGAGATAATTCACCAGGATTATGGTGGCTCTTCACCTGGATTTGCCTAGTCAAGGCTATGGTTTTTCCTGTGGTCGTGTATGGATGTGAGAGTTGGACTATGAAGAAGGCTGAGCACCGAAGAACTGATGCGTTTGAACTGTGGTGTTGGAGAAGACTCTTGGGGGTCCCTTGAACTGCAAGGAGATCCAACCAGTCCATTCTGAAGGAGATCAACCCTGGGATTTCTTTGGAAGGAATGATGCTAAAGCTGAAACTCCAGTATTTTGGCTACCTCATGCGAAGAGTTGACTCATTGGAAAAGACTCTGATGCTGGGAGAGATTGGGAGCAGGAGGAGAAGGGGATGACCGAGGATGAGATGGCTGGATGGCATCACGGACTCGATGGACATGAATCTGAGTGAGCTCTGGGAGTTGGCGATGGACAGGGAGGCCTGGCGTGCTGCGATTCATGGGGTTGCAGAGTCAGACACGACTGAGAGACCGAACTGAACTGAATGGGTTAAAATTAAACTGTTTAGAAGAGTCAAGGAGAAGGCAATGGCACCCCATTCCAGTACTCTCGCCTGGAAAATCCCATGGGCAGAGGAGCCTGGTAGGCTGCAGTCCATGGGGTCGCGAAGAGTCGGACACGACTGAGCGACTTCACTCTCACTTTTCACTGTCATGCATTGGAGAAGGAAATGGCAACCCACTCCAGTGTTCTTGCCTAGAGACCCCCAGGGATGGGGGAGCCTGCTAGGCTGCCGTCTCTGGGGTTGCACAGAGTCGGACACGACTGAAGTGACTTAGCAGCAGAAGAGTCAATGTAACACCGGGGCGCTGATTTCATGGTGGATGCTGTTGTCCGTCACTGCTTCTTTTAGCATGACCACCGGCCCACTGAAGTACTTCAAAGAATAATCTAGCTGACATGAACTTGGAGAAAGAGAGACCAGAGGAAGTTTTGCAGTTTCTACTTAAAATTATTGGAGTATAGTTGATTTACAATGTTTGTGTTAGTTTCAAGTATACAGCATAGTGAATCAGTTAAACAGTACATATATACATTCTTTTTCAGATTCTTTTCCCTCATCGGGTTATTGCAGAATATTGAGTAGAGTTCCCTGTGCTATACTTAGGTCCTTGCTGATTATCTATTATATAAAGATAGTGGTGTGGGCTTCCCAGGTGGCTCAGTGTTAAAGAACCCGCCTGCCAATGCAGGATCCAGATTTAAGCCTTGGGTCAGGGAGATCCCCTGGAGAAGGAAATGGCAACCCACTCCAGTATTCTTGCCTGGGAAACCCCATGAACAGAGGAGCCTGGAGGGCTACAGTCCTGGAGTTGCAGAAGAATAGGACATGACTGAGCAGGTAAACAGTAGTAATAGAGTAGTATCTGTGTGTTCATCCCAAGCTCCTAGTTTATCCCTCCCTGCTAAGTTTCTCCTCTTTAACCATAAGTTTGTTTCCAAAATTAGTGAGTTTATTTTTGTTTTGTAAGTAAATTCATTTATATAATTTTTTCCCTACTTTTCATCTATAAGTATTTTTCAACAATGCTATTAAAGAAAAGACAGCTTAATAAAAGAAGATCATCGATTTTGGTGAACAGGCAGCACAATTAAAGTAAAAGATTTATTTTTAATTAAGAAATTCGGGCGGGGGGGGCGCTTTATTCTCTTTCTTTGCTCTCCCTGTCTCTCACTCTTCTAACTAGCTCTCATTCCCTCTCTGTCTTTATTTCCCTTTCTTCTGTCAACATCCCAGTTTTAACAGTTGCTAATGTTGTTGAAGAGAAAACCAGGCCCAAAATGATGTCATTTGGGCTAAAGTTCATGATACCAAACCTAGACTTAGATACAGGACTTACTTGAAGTTTTGAGCCTCCCCAGAAATGTAATCAACCAGTCTGGAATTTTCAGGTCAGCATCAATGAAGTCATGTGTCTTGTGAACCTCTCCATCCCTCAGGAGAAAAAGCAGCAATCTATGTGGTGCAACACTTGCCATTCCCTTCCCAACATCCACCCCCAGAAGAAGATCTCCTGACCCCAAAATAATGCTTTCTTTTCTTTTGCTAATAGCTCCCTTGCCTTACCCTTCTTCCTGCAAAAGCCTTCCATTTCGTACAACCCCTCAAAACACCCTTCTGGTTGTTAGAAGAGACGCTCCCCAATTTATGAATGACCTTATAAAGCCCACTAGGTCTTCAAATTTACTCTGTTGCTTTTTTAAAAAAAGGTGTATCATTTTCTCATTTTCTGAGTTTAAGATCTTTGAACCATTGCATATTTATTGATGACAGTAAGTCACTATTGATGCACCTACAGCTTAAAAGCCACCACACAGGCCTTAAGAAAAAGCGGGAGGCTGCAGGATCAGTAAGAAATGTAAGAAATTTGTTTTTTTCTTTTTCTCAATATTTTTTAGTTTATCATTGTATGTCAGAGAGGAATTCTGAGTATTTTCTGAATGCTGACAATTTTGGCAAAGATAACAGAGGAGGTGCCTGTTGTTACTATGTTGAGTGGGTACATTTGTTAAACTTGGCTGGAGCCCAGGCAAATAGAATTTTGGAAGGTCTAGTGGTTTTTTAAAAACCTGTTTACAAGCTATTCCTCAGTATTCAACTTAGAAGATATTCTGAGTGCAAGCATATCTTGAAGATATCAATACTATGGGTCTGGTTTCAGACCACCAAGATGTAACAGGGGGCATGAAGTTTTTGGTGCAAAAACTTTTTGGTTTCTCAGTGTATATAAAAGTTATGTTTACACTATGCTATAATGCATTAAACATGCTATAGCATTATGCCTAAACAAATAATGTGCTTACCTTAATTTAAAAATATTTTACTGCTAAATAATATTAACCATCATCTGAGCCTTGAGTGCGTGGTGGTAGTAACATCAAGGATCACTGATCACAGATCACCATAATAAATAAAATAATAATAATGAAGTTTACACACTGTGAGAATTATCAGATGCTTCAGAGACACAAAGTCATCAAAGGCTGTTGGAAAAAACGGCACCAATAGACTCGCTACACACAAGGCTGTCATTAACTTGCAATTTGTAAATTTTACAAAATTTACAATTCATAAAAATTTAGAAATTTATTAACTTAAAAATTCTATTCCCTGTGAAGCACAATAAAGCAAAGCAATAAAAAGAGTTATGTCCATGTTAATGACTACTAATAAGAAATGAGTTCTAATAAGACTATGCCAAGAACTGTTTTGATTTTGTTAGCTGAAATGTATCTTGTAAATTATGATTTTAACCTTGCAGAATTGTGTAATTTCATATTTTGTTTTTCTCCTCAAGGATAGGATTTCTCAGTCAGGTAGATTTCTGGAGTGGTAAAGAAAAACTGTTATGAATCACCAAATTTTCTGAAGCATCTTGGTACAAAATAAGTGCTTCCATCAGTGTTTAGCTCTATTTCTTTTCAAAAATCCAGACCACATGTGGAATTCTCTTTTCTTAAGTCTCTCGAACTGTTTTCAAAATTCTGAAGCACTTGGTAAAAATGCACATTCCCCTCTATGCTCCCAGGAGATTCTGATCTGAGAAGTTGGAGGTAGGGACATGGGCAATGTTTTTTGTTTGTTTGTTTTATTTTTTAATTAATTTTTATTGGTGTATAGTTACTTTACAATATTGTGTTAATTACTACTGTATGGCAAAATGAATCAACCATACACATACATACACCCTCTCCCTTTTGAATTTCTTTCCCATTCAAGTCATCACACTGCATTAAGTAGAGTTATGGGGAATATTTTTTAACAAAATCTTCAAATGAGTCTTAAAATCAGGCAACACTTTTTGAGAGCAGTGGTTCTCAAACCTGAATACTTAGGCAGCTTAAAAAAAAAAAGCCTCTGGTTCCCACCTCAAATTAACATGATCAGAATTTCTGGTGGCAGGGTCCAGGCATCAGCATTTTTAAACTTTCCTGGACATCTAGGCTTGAGAATCACTTCTCTCAGACAATACTCCAATACTCCCTGGTGGCTTGGCTGGTAAAGAATCCACCTGAAATGCAGGAGACCCAGGTTCGATCCCTGGGTTGGGAAGATGCCCTGGATAAAGGAATGGCAACACACTCCAGTATTCTTGCCTGGAGAATCCCATGGACAGCAGAGTCTAGTGGGCTATAGTCCATGGGGTTACAAAAAGTCAGACACAACTAAGTGACTAACTTTCACTTTCTCTCAGATAATACTTTAGTAAAATATTACAACAGGTTTGGAAAAAAGGCTGTGGGATAACAATTTTTTACTTCTAGTATTTTCCTAAGATAAAAAATATTAAATTTGAGCAAGTATTTTAAATCAGAACACTTTAGTAGGAGACATATATTATGTAGAGTCAAACTGAGTACCAGATAATCAAAATTTCAGGGATGGAATAATTCAGTCTCTAGACTTTTACAAGAAATTTACAAGTATACTATTTGAGCCTTTACAGCATGTAGAATTCACTCTAGTAACTGGTTCACAACAGACTATGATATGCAGACAGGATGCAAATTATCAGGTGAAGTAAGTAAAGATATGAGTGAGTGTTAGTTGCTCAGTCATGTCTGACTCTTTGCGATCTCATAAACTGTAGCCCACCAGGCTTCTCTGCCCATGGACTTCTCCAGGCAAGAATACTGGAGTGGGTTGCTATTCCCTTCTCCAGGGGATCTTCCCAACCCAGAGATAGAACCTGGGTCTCTTGCCTTGTGGACAGATTCTTTACCATCTGAGCCACCAGGGACACCCAAAGTAGAGAGGTGAGGGAGCAAGACTTAAGTTTAACTGTGGTAGGATTTAAAATTATGGTCATGAACAGACTTAATTATTCACCATTCAGTTTGCTTCCAGAAAAGATTCTGCACAGGTGTATTTACTTATATGATCCCCAGTATGGTAACTCTTAATTGTACACCTCAGAGTTTGGAAAACACTGAAAGAGCCAGGTTCAGTTCTGGGTGATGGCACAAGGAGAAGTTGGCAGATTATCATGCCTTTTGATTTCAGGGAGCTTAGCTTTATTCTTTCAATGAGGTACATATTTGAGGATGATCCAGTACCAGATGGTGATGTTGGCTGGGAGAGGTTTTCTCACCTACATTTGGCAGCTCCTCTCGGAAGTGGTGCTTTCAGTGCCTGAGACTTCCAGTCTACGCTATTTCACATGATCATTGGGAAGCGTTAGGTGGGAGAGATGCAATGACACGTCTCATTAAGGGTCCCGTAACTATGAACATCCGACATCTGTGCTGAAACCGGAACTGGATGCAACCTTCAAGTGGTTATGGAGTCAAGTGGTATGTTGCTTTTTCAAAAGCCAGTACTGAAATTCATTATATTAACCAGGCTTGTGATTTCTAGGGGCATTTTTGACTTGAAGAAATAGATGATAAGTCAATGGGCTGCTCATTTTAAAGATGACCTTCCCCTAAATGGCCTTCCTCTTTCCCAGAAGTTGGACAATGACTTTAGCTGATGACTTATTCATCATTGAATAACACTGGTCATAGCTACCCTGATTTGCAAACCTATAATGTGCCATGGTACTTTGCGTAAAAACTCCACAACAGCCCTCCAAGGCATCCACATTCTGTGGTTGAGGGACCCGGGGCTTTGAGAGGTGAAGAAACTTGCCGAAAACTGTAAGACACCTCAGTGACACAGCCAGGTTCCCACCAGCTGTCTGGCTGCCCAGCAGGGGTTCTATCCATCTTGCCACCAACCCCTGCAGTACGTACAAGAATAGGACGAACATTCATTTCTATAAACTGCAACAAGCAGCTGTTCATAAAAGTTTTTCCATAGTTTAGTATTTGATCTGAGAAAGAAAAAACAACCATCTTCAGCGTTCGAGGAGCTTATTATTTCCACAGTCTTTCATCATGTTAAAGAATAACACTCTGATTCTTTATATCCTTTTCTCAGTGCCCTCAATTTTAAAAAATGTTGCATGATCCCTTTATCGGAGATTTTAATGAAATCAGAAAATAATAAGTAACCCAATCTAAAGGTGTTCATCTTAAATGTGGCCTGGCTCCAGAAATTCATTTTCACCCCATTCCTCATCCCCCTTTTCAATGTCCTAAAGTACAAACCCATTGGGTGTCCCCTCTGTTTCCCTGAGGAAATATTTCATTCATATAATGTCTCCTTTGTAATCAACGCTGAGAAATGTCACTTTGATTAAACACAATTCTGAATGACTAAGACCACAGTACAATAAATTCTCCAGAGCTATCTTTCAGAACAACTGATTGCTCTCTAGTCTTAATCCTCCAGAGTCTTATTTAATCAAAATGATGTTGCTAATTAAGGATTAAAACCTCCGAATAGAATAAAAAAGAAAGATTTTTCTTTCTCCTTTGGGCAGGTCAAGGAGGCAGAATTTGCTGTAAGGAAGTAAAGAGTTCCTTCCACCTTTGGTAAAATAGCATTATTCTCTTTCGTCTGGACTTAATCCAAAATAGGCCTGAGTGCTTTGCAATATTAATATAATATGGCAGCAGGGTGGGGAGAAGAAAAGGAAGGAAGAAAGAAAGACAAAGAAAAAAGGAACTGTCTCAGATAGCTACATGTAATAATACCTAAATAATATTTATTATAATTTTTTCATTTAATGCTTTAAATATGAGTTCTCTTTAGACATTTTGTCTGATGCTATTTCTGCTTTGCTTTTATCTATTGCTAACACTGGTGGAAAAGGCAATATTTTAGAAAAATGTTGCTAACTCATTTCACAGAGAAGAGGAAGAAAGACAACATATCTCAGATATATCTGATATCCACCAATGAATGACAATAACAACAAAGTTCCCTACTAAGTGTTGAACTATATTTTCTTAAGATCAAAATTTCAAGTTTTTTCTTGAATTTGCATTTGATAATTAAAATTGGTTCTTTAGAAACACATAACACTGTAAAAGAACTCACTGGGAGAAAAAGACTCATAGAAATGTGGTTTGATTTCTATGGACTAGAAATTCTGTCAGGTGCTGGGAGTGGAGTGAATGCGAAATAAGAGATGTTGGTTGATGCTTTAATGGATATTTAAGAAGTAAAATTCTTCTTCCATCCTTCTCATCTTCTTGCTGAATTTATAATCCTTGCTGAATTAGTCTGTTACAATGTAGACATAACTAAGAAAAACAACTTATTGATTACTGCTATGTGCCATGTTCTCTACCAGCAATATACATATTATTACCTCTAAGAAAATCCAAGAAGAGGTATTATGATAACCCTTCAGAAATGGTTAAACTCATAAAGAATAAATGACATTACTAAGATCAGGCAATTGTGTAGAGCTGAGATTTCCACCAAGGCCTGTTTGGTTCCAAAACCATCTTCTATTCAACACAACATACCATCTCACACTTGTTTACGTGGAGGACAAATTCATCAGTGTGTTTCAAGAAGGTGCTGGTAAGCTGTATTGGTCTATACCTGACTCATAAGCTCCTGGGACTACTGGCTTAATCACTGTCACAGGTATTATCTCACTGTCACCCAGCCTAATCAATGGCAAAGGCTGAATGACTGCCATCAAAATGGACCCAGAGAGCAAACAATGAGAAATGCACAAAGGGAAAAGGATGTTATAAGCCTGTTTTCTCTCCTAGCTAGCTCTGCTGCTGCTGCTGCTGCTAAGCTGCTTCAGTCGTGTCCGACTCTGTGTGACCCCATAGATGGCAGCCCACCAGGCTCCTCTGTCCCAGGGATTCTCCAGGCAAGAATACTGGAGTGGGTTGCCATTCCCTCCTCCAGTGCATGCAAGTGAAAAGTGAAAGTGAAGCTAGCTCTACTTACCAGTTAAAAAGGGATGTTCGTTTCTGGGATCCACACTCCTGAAGTCTGTAAGCACCCAATGGACAGACTATAGCTCTGATTCCTCCTGTGCCGAGGCAGACGGCCAACAATGCTATGTGAAACAGCCTTGTCTGCTCTTTTTTGGGTACGTTGTTAATCAGATGGTGAGTGCCTATGTAGAAATCCTCCAAGGGAAAGGCAGCCACAGATAATAAAGCAGTGCCTGTAGACGGAGAAAAAGAGAAATAAATATGCATAGACCACTGACTCACCAAAGCACACCAGAAATAAAGTTTTTCTTCTGAATGTAGCCTCATCTTGTGATAGTCTTATTAAAATATTAATCATGGCAATTCTGGAGGCAATATAATTTTCCTAAAAGTAAATATTTCCCTCAATATGTGTTTTTAATGAATCCAGAGTCCTAGTTTATTTTTCCCTCGAACTCAAACCACCTCTCAGAATGTATAAACAAATCATGTCCATTTTTGAGGAACCTTTTATTTTGTATTGGAGTATAACCGATTAACAATGTTCTGATAGTTTTATGTGAATAGCAAAGGGACTCAACCATACATATACACACTGCTATGTTTAAAACAGATAATCAGCATGGACTTATTGTACAGCACATGGAACTCTGCTCAGTGTTAGGTGGCAGCCCGTATGGGAGAAGGGTTTGGGGGAGAACAAATCAAGTCCATTTAACAAAATTAAAACAATTCAGAAACACCTGATGTGAGATACTAAAGATGTCTGCACTCCCACCCCTCAGAGAAAACCAGCTTTCACAATGGTTATTTGTTCTTAATCAGTAGAGACAGAAAACGCTATGATCTTAGGCAACTCAGAAGCCTGCTAAAGAAAACTTTTGGGTTTTTTTTTTAGCATGAATTGCTTATATTTTTCTTTTTAAAATTTTTTGTTGGAGTATAGTTACTTTACAATATTGTGTTAGTTTCCACTGTATAGCCAAGTGAATCAACTCTACGTCTACATACACATATACATATATCCCCTGTTTTTTGTATTTCCAGATGTCCATCAACAGAGGAATGGATAAAGAACCTGTGGTACATAATACACAATGGAGTATTACTTGGCCATAAAAAGGAATGAAACTGGGTCATTTGTAGAGGCACGTATGAACCTAGAGACTATCATACAGGGTGAAGTAAGTCAGAAAGAGAGAAACAAATACCGTATATCAACACATATATGTGGAATCTAGAAAACTGATATAGATGATCTTATCTGCAAAGATGATTGGTGTTGTATATGTACACTACTATGTAGTCTGACCAAGTGAAAAGGTGTAAATCATGCTTAAATGCCTCCTCATCAGAAAATATTCCCTGATACAGAAAAGCAGCCTTGTCACTATCTGTCCTGTCCACTTCCCCAGCTTTATTTTTCATCATTGTGCATTACCACCCAACAAAATAGCTATTTCTTGATTTTCTTGTGTCCCATTTGAGAAAGTTAGCTTCATAAGAAGAGACCGACCGCCTTCTTCTCTGTTACATTCCAGAGCCTGGAACAATGCCTAATAGTCAATAAGAAACATTTGTGGAATGGTGAATGAATATTTGCCATGCAGTGACTTAGTTTATGTTTCACAGAACTGAAGCAGTTTACAAGTTTGAATCACACTCTGATTGATTCAGTGAACGGTACTTGGCCATCAGATAGAAATGTACACAGGCTGAGTGTCTGCTACCCATCACTTCCTCATCATCTTCCCTGTCGCCCAAAACTGCATTTCTGTTGCACTGGTTGGTTTTGATGAACTACCTCCTAAGTTCCTTAACTCAGAACTTGGAGTAAATTTCTGTCTTTCCATCATATTTGTGCCCTTATTTAGTTGATGAGTTTTTTTGTGGTTTTATGTTCTTTCCTGGATTGATACTTCTCCATAACCTAGACCAGCATCCAGAGATTTTCTGTTCTCTCTCTAACCTCTCACTGTGATTGTTTACTGGAAGATTTCCCAAACGTATTCATCTCATCTTCAGTAACTCCTTTGTGTCTAGAAGACCACCTTGAACTTCACAGTATAAATTTCTAGATTTTTCATCAACTTGGTCTCTATACCTTATCAAACAAATGATATTTTACCAACATTGCTTGCAATCACTTCACTCCCCAAATTTTAAAGGTATATTTCTTTTTTTGTTATGTAAAGTAGCACAGGATAGTGTTAAATTAACTCATTTTTTTAGCAGGTAACCATAGCTCATAACATGGAAATCATGTATTCAAATGCAATCTTAATTACTATATGACTAATTAAAGGATCATTTTTTCATGAAAATGTTTCTCAGTTATTCTATATGAACTTCAGAACACCTTTTTAGCACATTTCATTTTAATTGTGAAGCAAATAAACATCACATTTCACATAGAATCTGTCACAAATTTGGGCTTGTGATAGGAAGGGGGAAAAGGAGGGCATTCTACAGAAGACAGACATTTGAAGAGATAATTAATATAAAATATAATCAGTGCAATGATAAAGGTATCAAAGCAACTTCTAACACACAGAGACACACATACACACTTACTAGTATCCCTCAAATTATACAGAGAATAAAATAAATTGAAACAACATTCTAGGATCATTCAGTACACTTTATGTGAAACACAAGGTGGAATAACAAAAATCAACCATTTTAATAAAAATCCACTAAAATAAGTTGTAAAACAATCCAGTCAGAAGTGGACACTCACCTAGAAAATGCAGAAATAAGCAAATATGGACCAGTTTGTTTCTTCCTAGGCAGACATCAGCAAGCCAACCTGAAAACACCTGGGTAAGGGTTGACACTCCAATAAAACACAATTTCAAGATGGCGGCCTGGTAATTGCGATACCAAGCTTGACAGTACAGAAGGGAATCGTATTGCAGACGACTTCGAAGAAAGTGAACCTCTCACACAGCTCTACTAGAAACAAACAGATTCCAACCTGAATTTTTTTCACGGAGTATGAGGAAAACAACCGATATGTCTTATGGTTTTCTCCTTCTCGATGCTGTGATTTAAGGGTATCCTCTCATCGGTGTTTTTAAAGGCTGTAACAGACATGACTACCCTCCTCGAATACTACTTAAGTTAGTGGTTTGAACTTGGTGATTTTTGCCCCCATCCCTCTAATGAAAAAATAAATAAGATCTTTGCTTTGAATTTCACAACTCCATGCTAAAGTGTCATAAGGCTTTTTTTGCACGTTAATGTTCATTTTGATGATCCAAGAGAACATGAGAAGAGACATGAGTATTTAAACCATGGTAGCTCAGTGTGGCTAAATCTGATTTGTTTGTCTAATTACTTAGAGGCTAAATTAGGCTTTTCCTCCAAAATTTATATTGAATTGCATGAATCCAGTTTCATACATGTGGAAACTCATCTGCCTCACACTGATAAAGGTTTAAATACGGAGGCAGAAGAAGCAGTTTTTCAGGAGAATTTGAGCACTAGATCAAGAAATAATTTGAGCCTAATAATTTCTGATACTTTAATTAAAACAAGCCAGAACAGTACCTAGAGATAAAGCACAAAAGGAAATCTGTTTGGAGGGGGCAGGATACCTTATCATTATTACATTTCTTGTTATTTTTGGTTGGAATTCTGATAAGAAAGCTAATTAGGTAACAAAAGTGCTAGCACATTTAGGTAACAAGCAGAGTTTGCAAGGAAGTAATTTAAGTGCACTAATGAAAGGAGAAATTTTTAAACAAAAACCCTGTTCCTTTAAGTTGACCCCATGCTTGTAGAACAGCCTCTCAGAGGAAATCAGAATGAAAAGGTGCTATTTGATTCATTATTAGTCAGCAAGAGGGGTACAGCAGCTATCCTACACATGCTTTGGGGAATATCGACTCTGGTATCACCCTGACCCTCCAGCTGGGTGAATGGATGTTAGCATTCTATTTTGGAAAGCAGAAGAGCACAAATTAAGCTAAAAAAGTGGCAGTAAAAAAAGAACATTTTAACAGTTAGGAGTTTAGCAGAAGGACATAGGAAGACAAGGGAGTAGAATTATTGGGTCAAAATCATAACAATTCAAAACATAGGGGGTGAGTACAGGAATGGTATTTTCATATTGGAGTTGAAAGCAGAAGACTGATAAAGACTTTTGACTGTGATTCTTTGACCTGAGAGATTGGGTGCAAAACACTTTGTGCGGACCTCCTCCGAGGGTCTCATTGGAATGGTGGCTATCTTCAGCAGCTCAGCACCGTTTCTCCCCCTTTGGTTAACAATGTCCTGTTTTTCCTTTGTGTGGAATGATCGTGCAATTTGTTATCCAAACTTACACATATTTGTGAGCGAAAGTCATGCTATTTATAGTTATTCCTGAAAAACAAGTATACACTGGGATTGTGTAGGGCAAACCCCAATGTGTGGTCCTTCTACCTTTGAGGAATGACTTCCTTCTATTCCACGACATCCTGGTGGGGCTTTCTTCTGGCCAAGGGAGATCAGCACAGGTCTAAGATGGTTGTTTTGCTGTTTCTCCACAAGGAATTTTAGTCATAAGTGGGTTGATAAGATTAGACCTGGTGGAAGCTGAGACTGATGGTACAATCCAATAGGGATTGTCCATGTGCCCCTGATGGAGAGCTTAGGACTGTTCTGGTTCATATTCTTCAGGGGGACATGGTTAGTTTTTCCTTCTGTAAAGGATTCAATTTCTTTTCTTAAGAAAAATCTGTATTGAATTTGTTACAATACTGCTTCTGTTTTATGCCTTGGTTCTTTGGCGTGCCATGTGGGGTCTTAGCTCCCTGACCAGGACTTGAATCTACACCCTCTGCACTGAAGGCAAAGTCTTAACCACTGGACCACCAGGGAAGTCCCAGGACTCAATTTACAATCAATTTTGGTTTAAATTAGCCCCCTTTGATTTCTGTAGCTTACAAAGAACCCTTAGTGATAGCTTTTTTATTTTTTTTCCCCATTCCAGATGGAAGGGAAAGTGGTCCCCAGCCACTGGTTGATATATTAATATTTAGCCAGTACCTGACAAAGAACTCCTGCAGTGTGATCTCACAAGCAGGGTAGCACCACCTCTTACTGGGGCCTGGTGATGATTACTTGAATTCTTTGGCTCCTCTGTGCATTCTTGCCCAAGGACATGACTCAGGTGGTGGGAACCTGTCATCAGGGGATGGTTACCAGGGAGTGTGTGGTGTGTGCTCTGTCCCTAAGTCGTGTCTGACTCTTGACGACCCCGTGGACAGTAGCCAGCCAGACTCCTCAGTCCATGGGATTCTCCAGGTAAGAACCCTGGAGCAGGTTGCCATTCCTTCTCCAGAGGATCTTCTTAACCCAGGGATTGAACCCTTGTCTCCTGCATTGGCAGGTGGATTATTTACCACTGAACCACCTGGGCTTCCCCAAAGCAACAGTATTTGCTGAGTAGAGTTGAAACAATAGGAAAGCATTTCTCAATACTGAGCTCAGAATGAGCTTAAAGGACAAGTCCCAACTCCACTTGAGACTAACACTTGGCCGGAAATATTGAATACTGTCATTATAAATACACTTGAGTCCTTAAGTGGGAATTTAGGCATACTTTATAGCTTTATACAACCCTATCCTAACGCCAACACCCTCAGGCTTGTTTTCTGTCCTTCCCCCTCCATGCCACCCTTAATAAAGTGACATTTTTCCCCCATTATAGAAATAGGTACACACAATTTGGAAAATGTATAAAAATAGGAGAAAAAAGCAGTGAATCTTTTCGAAGCATTTCCTTTGATGTTGTCCCCTCATGGCTAGTTTTTATTAGCATGCTTTAAATATTTCAGTTGTATAATTGTATACAATTACTGTATAATATGTTTTCTACCCCTTTGTAGGTAATGTTAACATGCCATAACAGTTTAACATGCCATTGTGAACTCCTTGTAAACGTGAATTTTTATGGTTGCATTAATAGACAGATACATGGCTTACTTAACTAATCCTCCATTTGGGGTTAGTTACGTTTGTCTCAGATCAGTTATGTCAATCTTTCTTTAACTTTGGACCTTGAGCCCACATTTAAAAGAGAAGGAACCTTATTAGCAAAAATTTAATGAATATTTGTACATAAAAGTTCTCATTCCCTGATTACAACTTTAGGCTAGTTTCTCAGAAATAACATCATTGGGTTAAAGTGTGGGAAAGTTTTTAGGCATCTTGATATTTAATGTCAAGTTATAATACAAGTCAGGCATGTTTTAAAATTAAAGGGCCTTTATCATTTTTGGAATGCAAAATTTTACTTATATTTAGTAGAGGAAATATATTCTAATACATATTATAGATATTATTTATATTATATATTTATAATATACATATAATACATATTTAATGTATCTTATTTATTAGAGGAAATTAGTCAAAGGCCTATTTGATAGCCTAATGCCCACCCATGATTTTTACTAAGCACCCAGAGCCTGACTGTATCAGATTCCACAAGGGTTTCATTGGAAATGTACCAGAAATGTAAGCCCCACTTTTAAGGGGAATATTTTTAACAGTTTTATATTTTTAATAATTTAAAAAGTATTTCTATGAAATATCCCCAAGTTGATTATAAATTCTGAGAATACTGTATTATCTTTCAAAATGATTCTACAGTATGTTGGTATAATAATTTCAAATTTGATATGTACTTATGGAATAATTTTTCATAAGTCCTCTCTAAGCATTAAAATATTTTTTTAATTGAAGGATGCTTACTTTACTATGTGTGTTAGAAAAGCATTTTTAAGGGAATGGTGGGAATGCAAATTGGCACAACCACTATGGAGGACAGTACAAAGTTGCCTTTAAAAAACTAAGAATAAACCTATTATATGACTCACTGATCCTACTACTGGGTATATACCCTGGGAAAACCATAATTCAAAGAGGCACATGTGCCCCCAATGTTCATACAAGTACTATTTACAGAAACCAAGACATGGAAGCAAATTAAATGTTCATTGACAGATGAATAAATAAAGCTGTGATATATATATGCGTGCATGGATGTTAAGTTTCTTCTGTCATGTCTGACTCTTTGAGACTCTATGGATTATAGCCCACCAGGCTCCTCTGTCCAGGGGAATCTCCAGGCAAGTATACTGGAGTGGGTTGCCCTGCCCTCCTCCAAGGGATCTTCCTGACCCAGGAATGGGACCCAATCTCTTGTATCTCCTGCATTGGCAAGCCAGTTGTTTATCAATAGTGCCACCTGGGAAGCCACATATGTATCTATTATATATGTATATATGCACACACACACAGTGAAATACTACTTGGCCATAAAAAACAAAAATAATGCTATTTGCAGCAACATGAATGTAACCAGACATGATCATACTAAGTGAAGTAAGTCAGAAAGAGAAAGACAAATACCATATGATAGCTCTCATATGTAGAATCTAGAATATGATACATAGAACTTGTTTAAAGACAGAAACAGATTCATAGACATACAAAACAATTTATGGTTCAGTTCAGTTCAGTCGCTCAGTCATGTCCGACTCTTTGCGACCCCATGAATCGCAGCATGCCAGGCCTTTCTGTCCATCACCATCTCCCAGAGTTCACTCAGACTCATGTCCATCGAGTCAGTGATGCCATCCAGCCATCTCATCCTCGGTCGTCCCTTTCTCTTCCTGCCCCCAATCCCTCCCAGCATCAGAGTCTTTTCCAATGAGTCAACTCTTCACATGAGGTGGCCAAAGTACTGGAGTTTCAGCTTTAGCATCATTCCTTCCAAAGAAATCCCAGGGCTGATCTCCTTCAGAATGGACTGGTTGGATCTCCTTGCAGTCCAAGGCACTCTCAAGAGTCTTCTCCAACACCACAGTTCAAAAGCAATAATTCTTCGGTGCTCAGCCTTCTTCACAGTCCAACTCTCACATCCATACATGAGCACAGGAAAAACCATAGCCTTGACTAGATGGACCTTAGTCAGCAAAGTAAAGTCTCTGCTTTTGAATATACTATCTAGGTTGGTCATAACTTTCTTCCAAGGAGTAAGCATCTTTTAATTTCATGGCTGCAGTCACCATCTGCAGTGATTTTGGAACCCAAAACAATAAAGTCTGACACTGTTTCCACTGTTTCCCCATCTATTTCCCATGAAGTGTTGGAACTGGATGCCATAATCTTCGTTTTCTGAATGTTGAGCTTTAAGCCAACTTTTTCACTCTCCTCTTTCACTTTCATTAAGAGGCTTTTTAGTTCCTCTTCACTTTCTGCCATAAGGGTGGTGTCATTTGCATATCTGAGGTTATTGATATTTCTCCCAGCAATCTTGATTCCAGCTTGTGTTTCTTCCAGTCCAGCGTTTCTCATGATGTACTCTGCATAGAAGTTAAATAAGCAGGGTGACAATATACAGCTTTGACGTACTCCTTTTCCTATTTGGAACCAGTCTGTTGTTCCATGTCCAGTTCTAGCTGTTGCTTCCTGACCTGTATACAGATTTCTCAAGAGGCAGGTTAGGTGGTCTGGTATTTCTATCTCTTTCAGAATTTTCCCCAGCTTATTGTGATCCACACAGTCAAAGGCTTTGGCATAGTCAATAAAGCAGAAATAGATGTTTTTCTGGAACTCTCTTGCTTTTTCCATGATCCAGTAGATGTTGGCAATTTGATCTCTGGTTCCTCTGCCTTTTCTAAAACCAGCTTGAACATCAGGGAGTTCACGGTTCATGTATTGCTGAAGCCTGGCTTGGAGAATTTTGAGCATTACTTTACTAGCATGTGAGATGAGTGCAATTGTGCAGTAGTTTGAGCATTCTTTCGCATTGTCTTTCTTTGGAATTGGAATGAAAACTGACGTTTTCCAGTCCTGTGGCCACTGCTGAGTTTTCAAAATTTGCTGGCTACATAGCACAAGGAACTATATTTAATATCCTCTAATAAAGCTTAATAGAGTGCTCGCTTCGGCAGCACATATACTAAAATAAAGCTTAATAGAAAAGAATATGGAAAAGAGTATATATATAAAGGCATAACTGCATCACTTTGCTGTACATCAGAAATGGATACAGCATTATGAATCAACTATGCTTCAGTAAAAAATACTCCTTTGATTCTCAAAGATAGTTTTCTCTGTGTTCTTAAGACACTGTGTACATCTTTCTTAAAAGATAATTTTTAATTATTTTGCATTTCTTCACTGACCATGTGTCGAGAATAGGGGCAAATTTGTGTTTATCTTTATACCTCACTGCCTAGAACAGTGCATGGAATGTTATTTCACTCTGTGTCTAGTGGCTAAAAGTGAGTGTGACATACCAGATGGAAATAACATTTACTCATGCGGAGTTCTACAAGTGCTGCTTATTTGTTTTTTAAAATCTTCTATCAGATCTTGACTCTAGCAATTGGGTAGAATCCACCTGATGTCTACATATGAATACAAGACTAGTTGACTTCCTGAGTGAATAAATGTAAAAACAGTTTAAGATGAGATATTCTTAGGACGTTCTGAAGGAAACAAAGGCATTGCTATGCACCTAATGAACCCTATCTGACCACTAGCAATATTTACTGAGCACCGGGTAGCTACCAGGCCCTGGGGAGCCCATGATGACAAAACAGCAAACTTGGCTGGATAGGGGTAACCATACAGTGAGGAATATCAACAATTAAGCAAGAACTACACTCCAGAGAGTTATGTGCTGTGGTGGAGGAAGAAGAGAGTGCAGCAGAGCTTATAGTGGCACTAGCTGTCGGGGAGCAGGGGGGCAGTATATGTATGCATACGGCTGATTCACTTTGCTGTAGAGCAGAAACTAACAACATTGTAAAGCAATTATACTCCAATAAAAATAAAGTTCACAGAAAAATTTCCATGGAATCACGTGATACCTATGCTTGAATCCCCTGCGTGCATGCTCAGTAGCTTGAGTTGGGTCCATTTCTTTATGGCTCTTTGTCCTGTAGCCTGCCAAGCTCCTCTGTCCATGGAATTCTCCAGGCAAGAATACTGGAGTGGATTGCCATTTCCTCCTCCAGGGGATCATCCCGATTCAGGGATCCAACCTGTGTCTCCTGCATTGCAGGTAGACTCTTACCACTAGCACCATCTGGGAAGTCCTTGAATCCCTTAGAAGGATACAATTCACCGCTGAGAAATGTATAAGATGAGGCTTGTTCCTAATAGAGGGCATACTTTCCATAATACAGATCACTTTACTTTTTTTAAAATTAATTTTTACTGCAGTATAGTTGATTTACAAGGTTGTGTTACTTTTTGCTGTGCAACAAAGTGAATCAGTTGTGTGTGTGTGTATATATATATATATATATATATATATATATATATATACACATCTATATCTCCACTCTTCTTTAGATTCTTTTCCCATACAGGTCATTACAAAGTATTGAGTAGAGTTCCTTGTGCTATACAATAGGTCCTTGTTAGTAATATCATATATCACATACGTGGAATCTAAAGTACAAAATAGTACAAATAAACTTATTTACAAAACAATAACAAAAAATAGAGTCACAGATGTAGAAAGCAAACTTATGGTTACCAAGGGGAAAAAGGGAGAGGGGACTCTTTTCCATTCTTTTCCATGATATTTCTCTTTCCCTGTCTGACTTACCTCACTCAGTATGACAATCTCTAGGTCCGTGTTTGTCACTGCAAATGGCATTGTTCCATTCTTATTTTAGGACTGAGGAATATGCCATTGTATATATATACACCACATCTTCTTTATCCATTCATCATTGATGGACATTTAGATTGCTTCCATGTCTTGGCTATCGTAAGTAGTGCTGCAATGAACATTGGGGTGCATGTATCTTTTTGAATTATGGTTTTCTCAAGGTATATGCCCTGGAGTGGGATTGCTGGATCATAGGATAGCTCTGTTTTTAGGTTTTTAAGGATTCAAAAGGCTTAGATTGGGGAGCTACAAGGTCGGGGATAAAAGAGTCAGGAAGCTAAGAGATAAGAAAAAAACTAGATCATAAATGGCTTTATGATATTGAATTTGGACTGGGTCCTGATGCTATCCCTCTTTTATATATTGCACCCATTGAATAGAACAAATTTCCACAATAAAGCAGGATACAAAAGACTAAAATCTTTCATACGAAATCATTTTTTTTTCCACTCACGATCAGAAGTATGGACCCCAGTTAAGAGTTATTGACAAAACTCAGTAATTCCTAACTACTTCTTTTACAACCACCACTACCTAGAATACTAGCATAGTAATCTAGGGGGAAATGAATGAAAAAAGGAAATCCCAGGATTTGCTAGAAAATTGAAGGTAGAGTCTTTAGTACTAATTGGATATGTGTCATGATGAAGTAAGAGTGTCAAGGATGATGAGTACATTACATAGCAGACATTGCTGTGGATAGTGGTCTGTTCAACACTAAGGAACAGAAAAAAGTGAAGTGAAATTGAAAGTAGCTCAGTCGTGTCCGACTCTTTGCAGCCCCATGGACTATACAGTCCATGGAATTCACCAGGCCAGAATACTGGTGTGGGTAGCATTTCCCTTCTTCAGGGGATCTTCCCAATCCAGGGATGGGACCTAGGTCTCCCACATTGCGGGAGGATTCTTAATCAGCTGAACCACAAGGGAAGCTCAAGAATGCTGGAGTGGGTATCCTATCCCTTCTCCAGCGGATCTTCCTGAGCCAGGAATCGAACCAGGGTCTCCTGCATTGCAGGTAAATTCCTTACCAACTGAGCTATCAGGGAAGCCCACTAAAGAACAGAGCCGGAGTCAAACTATCTCTACCACTTGACATATTGGGGCACCTGCAGAATATCCAATCAATGACGAAACAGGGAAATGGAGTTCCCTTTGTGTATATGTGGGAAGTTACTTCCGGTTTTGAGTGGAAGAAGGAAATGGCAACCCACTCCAGTATCTTTGCCTGGAGAATCCCATGGATGGAGGAGCCTGGTAGGCTACAGTCCACAGGGACACAACAAAGAGTCGGACACAACTGAACGACTTTTTACTTTACTTTTTACTTGAGTGGAAGTGAAACATAACCCCAATGACATTTTCTGTAATGATGTTAAATATTCCAAAGCAAAAGTATTTCAGAACATTGCTGTTTAATCACCTCTACTGAATAATATGTGTATTTCATGGGAATTTATGGACCACCATGTCATACCTTTGTAAAGCATCTAGAGAAGATTATAGGAGACTATAGCCTCTGCTAAACATATGCCAGGATGATAACCTTAAGAAAAAGTTAACATTTTTATTCAAGAAAGAAAATGGATTTTAGTTGTTTTGAAATTCATCACAAGATGTAATCTATTTTAAAATTTTAATTTTTTGAGTCACTAGTTTTAAAATTTTGCCAAGTCTACCAAACAATTTGTTATTTTTAATAGTAGATTATATCTTCACTGAAAGGAAAAAGGAAGCAGTTGAATCATGTACTATGTTAATCAGTGTGAAGGTAAAACCAATTTCTTGTCATTCACCTCAGATTTGGGTTTTGCCAATTTTAGAGAAGATCTGTAGGAGGAAATTATTACTCTCTATGGTACTGACCTTGAAAACTTAAAATGTTGATGAATGTTAAGGCCTCCACTTTAAAAACATTAAAACAAATTTTCTTTGGCCACGCCGCAAGTCATGTGGAATCTTAGTTTCCCAACCTGAGATCGAATCTATGCCTCCTACATTGGAAGTGCAGAGTCTTAACCACTGAACTCCCAGGGAAGTCCCAGTCCCCAGTTTAATCTAATCATTTGCTTAGAGTGTGGGTTTGGTCGTTAATAGACATGTTTTGAAAGAATGATGCCTTGCTTAAGGAAAGCATCTTACCATGGGGGGGGGGGGAGGAAGGATTGGAAATATAAATACAGGAGTAGGACCAGTGGCATCCGGGTTTTAAATCTATACTTTTAGATAGACTGGCACCTAACATCAAAACTATACAGTCTTAAATCTGCAAGAGGGTATTTGTGCCTGGTGGGTTACAGTCCATGGGGAAGCAAGCGTCAGACATGACTTAGTGGCTAAACCACCACCCTCACCTCGTTTTACAATGTTTTACAACTGAAGGGCTGAGAGGTGAAGTGATTTGTCTAAGCTTACTTAACTAATTGATAGCTTGTCCTGTGATAAAATTCATGCCACTTTGTTGCCAATCCAATTTTATTTCTATAGCATTGTAGTTGGGTAAAATAATCTGTCTTAGAGCTCTGAAGGTTGAGTATCTTGAAAACTAGAAATTGACCCAAACCAATAAAGTTTATAGTTAATCAAGTTCATAACATTGTAGAAATGCTTTTAGACCCAGTTCTCTTCTGTGTGTTATCTACACACATTTGTGCAATAAACTTGACTTCTCAGGACCTCGGTTTCCTTTCATGGTGACTAATGCCCTTGGATTATTGATATTTAAGGCCCTTTCTAGTTTTAGATTCTAATTTCCCTTGCTAAAGATCCTGGAAATTTACAAGAAATAGATCCTTTTCACAGTAGTAGAAATAGAGTTGTCTTCCTATAAATTTTACTTTTCATATATGTAAACTCTGAACAGGGCATAAGTAAGATTTAACTATTTTAAAAGATGCAATTACCATGGTTATAGCTAGATTTCTATCTTTGCAGTACTGTCCCTGTGGATCCAATTTGAGAGGTGAGAAGGTAAAAAGCAAAGGAAGAGCTCCTCATCGCTCTCTCACTCCCTGGACCCCAGAATTAGAAAAGCGTCCCTGTCCTTTCAAAATTTATACAGGAGAAAAAACAGAAAATTTAAAAATATATAGTTATAAATAGCACTTTGATACTGATTTCATTGTTTCTTCAAACTCTGCAAAATTTATTCTCGGGACATTATTCAAACACATGTAATTACCGAAGCTAAGCAGTTTTTCATACTTTCAAAGCTCTTGCGTTATTGCACCTGTACGACAGCTTTATAATTCAGTAGTAATTGAACAGCAATTATTTTTCATGATGCATGTACATTTTTATATCAGATTGTTGGCAGATATTCTTTATGATGATGTCGTTTTCACTAATGAGGAAATTAGAGCGAGTTATCTCATAGAGTGAGATGTCTTTTTCTGACTCATTTCCTAGCTCTTGACATGGATTTTAGAAAGTTGTATTGTGAAGCTACATACACAAGTGGGAACAATGTTATTTCTGAACCCACGGAATCCAGGGGCAGTAGTGAGCTGTTTTATAAGGCTGGTAAGATCCTGCCTATCTTGTCCATGTGATAGACTCTGATATTAAACTTATATATGTTGATATTAAACTTATATATGTATCTACCTATATGTTTAGATTGTAAAAATTCCAAGAGACCAAAAATCAAACCTTTTAAGTTTTCACAGTGCTCTGCCCAAACTGTGTGCTGTGTGTGTGTGTGTGTGTGTGTGTGTGTGTGCGCGCGCTCAGTTGTGCCTGACTCTTTGCAACCCCATGGACTGTAGCCTCCCAGGCTCCTCTGTCCATGGCATTCTCCATGGGTTGCCATGCCCTCATCCAGTGGAGCTTCCAGATCTGGAATCAAACCCACTTCTCTTAAGTCTCCTGCATTGGCAGGCGGGTTCTTTGCCACTAGTGCCACTTGGGAAACCTCATTTTGATAATTCTAGAGCACAGTATGAAGAGAAGGAGTGGTGAGAGACAAGCAAGATGGGGCGAGATTGTAGAGGGTCTTGTTTCATGATACAGAGCTTAGGGTTTATGCTGAACTCATGAGAAAGCCATGAAGTTTTCTAATTGCACGTTGATGGAGTCAGAACTGTATTCTAAAGAGACAGAAGGAGTATCCTTCCAGCACCAATGGGAAGAATGGTAGAAGGCCATAGAAACTGGCTAGCAAAGACATAACCTGGGAGGTAAGTGATCACAGCCTATTTGTGGGTGTTTTAACGGAGAAGGCAATGGCGCTCCACTCCAGTACTCTTGCCTGGAAAATCCTGTGGACGGAGGAGCCTGGTGGGCTGCCGTCTCTGGGGTCGCACAGAGTCGGACACGACTGAAGTGACTTAGCAGCAGCAGCAATGAGGGTGGAAGGCAGGAATTAGTGAGTCATGAAGGAGGAAAACATGACAAAAATTTCTGACTGATTTAAATATAGATGATAGGGAAGGGGAAATCAATCTTCACTCCCAGGTTTTTGACTGTAGAGATTTCATAGCACTACTTGCTGAGACACGGATGCGTGGAAGGGTTTTGAAGTAGGAGTGTATGTGGGGATGAGGAACATCATGGACTCAGTGTTGATATATTGCTTTTGAGAAGCCTGAGGAACATACTGAAATAGATGTCCAGAATATCCGTATCTGAAGCTGAGGAGACAACCTGGACCAGAAATACAAATTGAGTCACCTGCTTACTGATGCTCAGTAGGACCATAAGAGTGGTTGAAGCCATTCAAAGAGGGTGGGGAGAGTAAAACAGAGGCAAAACAAGGCCTGGTGGGGGATTTCAATATTTAAGTCAGAAAAAGAGGTGTGTATGTGGGAATGCAGGATGGAAAGTGGAGTGATGGCCAGGGTGGGATTGCCCAGTAGATTTTAGAAGAACTGAATAGTCAAATAAAATGTATCCAAATGATTTAATAATAAATAAAGTATTGATATCTTTAGGCTTCCCAGGTGGCTCAGTGGTAAAGAATCCACCTGCCAATGCAGGAGAGGCAGTTTCAATCCCTTGGTCAGGAAGATCCCTTGAAAGAGGAAATGGCAACCCACCCCAATGTTCTAGCCTGGAAAATTCCATGGACAGAGGAGTCTGGAGGGATACAGTCCATGTGGTCGCGAAGAGTCAGACATGACTGAGCAACTGAGCACACACATGCACATTGATATCTTTGATGAGGGGCCAATTTCATTGCCACACTAAATGCTGTACTGAACATGTTTTCAAAGCGCTCAGAGCATGTTCCTGGATTTTTATGTAAAATGCCTGTATAAAAGGGTGGGATTAATTCCCCTGAGTTGAGGAGGCCATCAGATAATGTTTGAACTGACCATGAAGAAAATGGGAATCTGCCTTAGGGAAAAGGTGAAAAAGTGAATTCTATTTAGGGCAACAGTATGAACAAAATCCTGCAGGCTGGTAAACATAGAATATTTGAGTCCCTAAGTGACTGGGTGTTCCTGACGGTCCCCCTTCCCCAGGCCTCCAAGTTTCCACTTGTGCACACCCCCCCATCTATTGATCAAACTGACATAGAATCCAATTGGTAAGAGAGCTTCAGAAACAGTTTTCAGAGGTTAATCTCCAGTGATACAGAATAAACTAAGCAAAAGGCCCAGAATGAACCTGAGACAAAATAATACTGGAAATGGACTGGAAGAGGTAAAGGGAATAAAGATGTCTCAGGTATTTATGCCTATGTGCTTCCCCAGTGACTTAGCAGGTAAAGAATCTGCCTTGCAATGCAGGAGACACATGTTCAGTCCCTGGGGCGGGAAGACACCCTGGAGGAGGAATGGCAACCCTCTCCAGTATTCTTGCCTGAAAAATCCTGTGGAGAGAGGAGGAGCCCAGAGGGCTACAGTCCATGGGGTTGCAGAGTCAGACGCAAATGAGCATACACTGATGCCTAACTGTACTCATTGTCTGGAATGGGTCAGGGGTACTGGTCCCAGAAAGATTATGGAAGTCTACTGCACCCCCGCCCCACCTGGGTCCCCATACACATTTGGGTGAATGAATGACATTTAACTGGAGTGGAAGCTACAGAAGAAAAAGCTCAGTTAGCTTGAATTTAGGTGTTTGGTTGAAGTTTCCAAGAAACATAAGGATATTCAGATATAGAAAATTTGGAGCTGGGACACAAGAATGTGAGCCATAATGAAGTTGACCTGGGAATCATCAATGTATAGATAATCATTGGAGCCAATAAAACAGATGAGTGCATAAGGGGTGTAGAGCAAGATGAGAAGACCACCAAGCACTCAGTCCTCTGAGGACTTGACAACTCTGGATTAGATTTGATAATATTTGTTTTCTTCACTCATCCTCCTAGATTCTGATGTGATTTTCTCCAAAGGTATCTATGGTAAGTAGGTAAGTAAAGTGGAACATTGAGTTTATTCTAAATATTGGTAAGTATTTCAATATTTCTTTTCAAAAGAACATCTACCACTCAGAGGAATAAAGAGTCTGGGTTGTTTCAGTCTTTATTTGCCTGCATTTTTACTCTTTTTAACAACACCATTAAAAAAAAAAAACCACACTGGTGATTTTGGTTGACTCATTTCATTTTATCTTTTAATTTTCAGATTCCTTCTTTTTGGGATTTTACTTATAGCCATACCCAGTTAATCTGCCTTTTTTTTTTTTTTTTTAATCTACTTTGTGCCTTACTCTGGCCACCTCTACTGAGAGAAATCAGCAACTATTTCCTGAATCTCTTTGTGCGGTGCTGATGGTCTTCATTTAACACCCAGAGAGCACAGAACATTTAGCTGTTGCCTTCCCTTACATTTGCAATTCATACTCTGTGTCAATTCATGTGGTTGATATTATAAAAATCATTTTAAACCTAGTTTAACTTTTTCTTTTTTAACGTTTGGCTTATTCATAATTTTATGAGCTATAAATTTTATTGCATTGTGAATTGCCTTTCCCATCTGCAGATAACTCTGAGGAAGTCCTTGGAGAAATTGCTTAGGATGTGGTTAAAAAAAAAAAAAAAAAAGAAAAGAAAAGAAAGGGACTTCTGTTGTGATGTGGTGTTAGACCAAAATGTATCCTTGAGTAGAAAATGACCTGGGGGGAAGGATTTGGGCTCTCTCTGTAAATTCAGTTTTATTTGAAGGGTTCACTTTGCCTGAACAAGTAAATTCTGCCCACAGCATGCAAAATGAACATGAAATTGGATGCAACTGCATGGTTTACTGAAACAGTAGTTCTAATGAATCCACATAAAGTCCTTCTGAGCAAAAATGTTCTTCAGTGTGATTATTCAGATACACTGTCAATAAGAATGAAAATAAGGAGAACATGCAAATTCCTATTTTTCTTGTGAAATGCAGATTTAGTCTTGGTATGGATTAAATCTGGGATTATTATGGTCATACCAAAAGGAGAAGGGAGCGGCAGAGGATGAGATAGTTAGGTAGAATCACCAACTCAACGGATATGAAGTTGAGCAAACTTCAGGAGATAGTGGAGGACGGGGAAGCCTGACGCACCACAGTCCATGGGGTCACAAAGAGTCAGACACGACTTAGCAACTAAGCGATGACAACAACCAGATATTTATTGAATGTTTGAGGATTCCCACAACCACATTTTATTATTAAGGCAAAGCTGAAATATGCAGAAGAAAAATTATTATGTTGATTATTTTCATGTTGGGTTTATTTATATTGACAAACACTAAGTGACTGTAAGGATATTAAAGAACAGCTATAATGAATTGGAGGTTCAAGTTCTTCTGGCTTGTTGATTCAGTACAAATATAGTTTTATTTATTCACTAGCTATTTAAAACTACTTTGTTCATATCTCTAATAATGTGAAATATTTTCCTAGAGAGTTTGGAGAGGTCCACTATCAGAGTGTTAAGAAGCAGAAGATACTCCATTTGAGTACTGTTTGTTGGAATTAAACTTCACTTTTAAAATTTTGCTGTCTGCAATACATATTTTTACTATGTCTGTGTACACCAAACATATCCTCATGGAAGGGCCTTTTCCTCAGCCCTTTCCTCCGTCTAAATAGAAGGCTTTTCTCCCAGATAACCACATATCCGTCTTCCTCACCTCCATCAAGACTTTACTCAGTTACCATTTTCTCAATTAGGGCTATACTGAGCTTCCTCTTTAAAACTGCTCACTGACTCCCCGCTGGACTGGCTTCCCTGGTGGCTCAGGGGCAGAGAGTCTGCCTGCTAACGCAGATGTAGTGGGTGGGATCCCTGGGTCAGGAAGATCCCCTGGAGGAGGACATGGCAACCACTCCAGCATTCTTGCCTGGGGAATCCCATGGACAGAGGAGCCTGGAGGGCTATAGTCCATGGGGTCTCAAAGAGCTGGACATGACTAGCACACACTCTACACTCTGAGAACCAGTTTGTCTTGCTTTACCTGGAACTTTCCTTGTTTTAACACTGCAAGTCCCACATCCCCAAAACCTCCTCCTCTAGTACCCCTTACTCTGTCCAAGTTGTTAATTTATGTGTATATGTATGTATGTATATATCCATCCATCTTCATATACACCACACACACACATGTACATACACACACTTAGTTGAATGTTTCCCTATAGAAGAATTGTTTTACAACAGCAGGACTTTTCACTGTCCGCCCCCCATCCCCACAGAAACATCCAAAGGCCTCAAAGCAGTGCTCAATAAATACTCATTAAATGAATGAAAAAACTTTATATGTCAAGGCAGATTAGTAAAAATTAGAATAGAAAGGCCATGCTGATGTCACACCTGTTTTGATTTTTATCATTTTTCTCACTGCTGCTGCTGCTGCTGCTAACTCACTTCAATCATGTCTGACTCTGTGCGACCCCATAGATGGCAGCCCACCAGGCTCCTCTGTCCCGGGGATTCTCCAGGCAAGAATACTGGAGTGAGTTGCCATTTCTTTCTCCAACGCAGGCATGCATGCTAAGTCACTCCAGTTGTGTCCGACTCTGTGCGACCCCATGGACAGCAGCCCACCAGGGCTCCTCTGTCCACAGGATTCTCCAGGCAAGAATACTGGAGTGGGCTGCCATTTCCTTCTCCTTTCTCACTCATACTTACAGGTAAATGCGGCATGACTCTGAGATTGTAAACGGCAGGAAAGGTAATGCCTTATATACTGGTCATTTGAATGGGAAATTGAGATTTAAGTAATGAAAATGTTTTTTCATATCAGAATTGTGCTGCTGGATGATAAGATTGGATAGTAATTTTCAGCTGTGCTTCAGTCTGTTAGAGACACTGATAGAAAACAAAGAGGAGGCAATGGTGGGCCTGAAAGAGCATTCTAGAACTAACTTGGCATCTTTTTTTGAAAGAAGGCAAGGGTACAAGCAGATTTAGATTCAAATTCAGTCTACCAAAATGTGCGTGGGTGCTTTCACATGTTGTATATAGATATATGTATCTAATGGAAAAAAATTCCCAATCCAAAAGCCAAATATAACAGACCCAATGCTGTGCTTAGTCACTCAGTCATGTCTGATTCTTTGTGCCCCCATGGATTGTGACCCACCAGGCTCTTCTGTCCATGGGATTCTCCAGGCAAGAATACCGGAGTATGTTGCCATTTCCTTCTCCAAGGGATCTTCTCAACCCAGGGATCGAACTTAAGTCTCCCACACTGCAGGCAGATTTTTTTACCATTTGAGCCACCAGGGAAGCCCAAGAATACCGGAGTGGGTAGCCTGTCCCTTCTCCGGGAGATCTTCCCCACCCAGGAATGGAACTGGGGTCTCCTGCATTGCAGGTGGATTCTTTACCAGCTGAGCTACCAGGGAAGCCCATAATAGACCAGTATGTGTTATTAAATGACATTAAACCAATATCTCAAGTAGAAATGAGGATATTGGCCCAGGAAAATGGCACTGTTCACCAGAATCATTCAGGTACTCAGGATGAGTTCCTACAAGTCTTTATAATGGTTTCTTTCAGCCTATGCCCTGACTGATGGCTAAATCTTGTTACCTCCCATTATCCCTCATTCTCCTTTCTCATTCAAGCTTCTGAGTTTTTGGAGATTTCTCTCCTCTTTCCTAGACTTTATATCCAATCAAATGACTGCGCTTGTTTTATTTTCAGATACTTTTCAGCTTGTCTCCTCTTTTCTACCCTTAGTGTCCCTTATTTGGTATTCCCTCCTGATCCCTTGCCACAATTATTATAAAAGACTCTCTCCACTTTAGTGACATTACAATTCCTTCTCTATCCAGTTTCCATAATCCTCTTTTTACTGTGTCACTCTCCCTAATAAAGCACTCGCTCCTTGGGAAGACACGGTGCTCACCATCCTCTGACCTCTGTTTTTCATTCTTCAGCAACTCTTTCTGCTTCTTCAACATCCCGCTACCTATGTGTGTATGCTCAGTTGCTTCAGTCATGTCTGACTCTGCAGCCCCATGGACTGTAGCCCATCTGGCTCCTCTGTCCATGGGATTCTCCAGGCAAGAATATTGGCGTGGGTTGCCATGCCCTCCTCCAGTAGAATCTTCCCAGTTTGGGAATCAAACCCTCGAACCCTCTCTCAAGTCTCTTGCATAGGCAGGCAGGTTCTTTACCACTAGCACCACCTGGGAAACCCATCAATATTTCCCACCACAACTCTGGCCTTAGTTTCTTTTGGCCCATGCTGTCTCCTCTTTCATGAATACCATCCTCTCCAGTTGGCTAAGTTTTATTCGTATTTCAAGATTTATGTCAAATTTCCCGTCCTCTCAGAAGCTGTACCCACGTTTCAGTCCATGGAAGGTGACATGTCCTGTCTCTGTGCTGTTCCAACACTGTGCTTCAAGTATCACATTACCATTATCTATTTTTATCTCTTTTCCCCATTTTGTCCTTCCATCTCACAGATATGGATGAAGTCTTATTCCTTTTCAGATTGACAGCATCAGCAAAGTACTTGGTGATGAAACAACTGCTTGTTGAAAGGGTGAATAAATGAGTTAATGAATGCTTATATGGCTTCACTGTTACCAGCACTGAATTGATGTTCACACTCAAGTCATTTATTGGTCAGTGAAGGATTTCCTTTAAACTCTTTTTTCAAGGTATCTCTTTTGTTTCTCTCATGGAGAATCCTTTTTTCCTTCGACACCTGACAAATGAGTCACACCTCAACTGTAATGAAATTTTCCTTCCACTGCCAATTCACTGTTCCTGATGGAAGGATCCATGTTAAAACTTTTTATTTTATTCCCTTCAGACTATTGTAATGGTCTTTTGGCTGGTGTCCCAGCACTTATAATTAACAGACTTCAGTTGGTATGAAATGTTGCTGCTGGAATCCAACCCAACACTGGATCAAATAAGCACATAACTCTGGTTTTCATGTTGTCAAAATTAGAGATGGAAAATTATTATTAGTTCCACATAGACTCTGATCCTCTGGGGAGTTAAGGCAAAATTGCTCCCCTCTGGTGTTTTGTCCACTGAGTTTAAGTGAATCAAGCAACAGGTTTTCTGCTATTTCCCTTGGGAGAGTCTTTCACTGTCAAATAGAAGTGATTAAAAAAAAAGAAGGGGAAAAAAAGAAGGAAAAAACCTCTTCAACTTATATTAGGTTTTCTTGACTGTTTTCTTTCTAGCCTTTGCTCAGTGGAATTCCGAAGCATCTATACCTGATGGAGTGTATCCTTTTGGCCGAAAGGTTTATTTTCTTCTGTGATGCTAGTTGAAGGCATTGCCTTTATAATGACCCATTTAATCCCAGTCACTTGGAAATGAGTTAAATACTACCTCTTTCACACAATCTAAATTGGTTTAACATCTTTCAGTGCAAGTTATTTGTGTAATTTCCTGCCCATGCTAATGTATACATCTCAATCTGACTACATAGACTTCAGGTCTAAACAAATGATGTCAGGGGCCCAGGAACGAATTACTGTATTGATCTATTAAATAGACCTAAAATGCTTGTTTGGATTTGGAAGTCACTTGCAATCAGTAGCATTTTGGTGAAAAGCTTAGACTGTGAATGACTTAGTAGGAGGAGGCAAAGCCGCATTGTCTAACTATCCTAGGGACCAGTATTCCAACAAGTTTTCCCAAAGGCTTCCACTACTGACAGGCTTTGCTATGAGACGTGATGTCAGTTTCTCCATTAAATGTATCCTTTTTATTAGATTATGGTATGAGAGAGGAAGAAAATTTCCTCCACCCTTCTCAGTTCTTCTAATTGGTCTAAGAATTAAACTGACATGAGACAGATTAACAGGAGAAAATCTGACAAAAGTTTAATAACATTTATACCTAAGAGGAACTTCCCAGGTGGCTCAGTGGTAAAGAATCTTTCTGCCAAACTGGAGATGCAGGTTTGATCTGTGGGTTGGGAAGATCCCTTGGAGAAGGAAATGGCAATCCACTCCAGTATTCTTGTCTGAAAAATCCCATGGATAGAGGAGCCTGGCAGTCCAAAGTGTTGCTAACAGACGTGACTTAGCGACTAGACAGCTACAAACAGCAACAATACCTGAGGAAGACTCAAGAAAACTGAGTAACTCACCAAAGAGGCAGAAGTGCTTAGTCACTCAGTCCTATCCAACTCTTTGTGACTCTTTGGCCTGCAGCCTGTAGGTTCCTCTCTGTCACTGAGATTTTTCAGAAAAGAATGCTGGAGTGGGTGGCCATTTTCCTCTTCCAGGGGATCTTCCCGACCCAGGGATCAAACCCATGTCTCCTGCACAGCAAGCAGATTCTTTACCCCCAAACTTCAGTTTTGGGGTAAACTTAAATACTATCTTCAGTTAAAGACAAAAGATGTTGGGAGTAGTGGGATTTCAAAGGGGAGGAAGGCAATTGACATGGATATGGAAAAGTAAGCATTTGATAAACAAATGTTCCATGGGCCACTCAGAGACTGTGGGACACAGAGAGTAATTTTAACAGACTTTGCTAGGTTCCTCCCTGTCTCTACACCGAGTTCATATTTTAGTGATCTAAGCGGATACTCCCTTCCTGGAACGTGTCCTCTGCATTCTTTTAGGCACTTAAGGGGAAGGTCAACAATTCTTCTTGAGTCTTTTGGGTCTTAAAAATAATCAAATTAAAATTATTCCTGATGCCAGAGCTATGCAATTTGGGGTGGCAAATTTTGCTCCCCTACAGTGAGTGGACATAGGGGAAATTTCTCTCATTCTACCTCTTCACAAATACATACTGGACTCATTAGGAAGGATTTTAATAGGGGAAGAAAGCTTGCTGGGATCTGAAGCCAGATGGACTTCTGTTCAAATGCTGATTCTTCTACCTTCTAGCTGTGAAATGTTTAAAAAGTTGTTTGCCTTTCTAAATCTCTGATTTATAAATTAAGAATAGGAATATGATACTCATATAATTGCTGTGGGGATGAAATTAAATAATGTATGTAATATATGTTGGCATATGGTAGACACTCAGTGAAATTCCCCTTCTCTTTTTCTAAGACTGTTCTACTACATAAATCAATGAGGGTGTGTTGGAAAATGTAGGTAAATATCTGGTATGACTTTCATGTGCATTTTGTGGAGATAGGATGTACTTTATGTTTAGTTATTATTAATAAAGTGCCACAAAGACATTGAATAAAATAAGCTCAAGACACTACTGTCACTGCTAATATTTTTATCCACTTATCAATAGGTCACATCCCTTAATAGCTCTTTCTTGACCTATAAAACATTTTAAACTTTTTTTCTCCAAAGCATCTTTCTATATCCTCTTATATTATTTGGGACACCTCAGTCTTGCTTATTTGTGTCAATATTAAGTAAATGTATCATACTAAGAAGTTCTTTCTTTCTTTTTTTAGACATTTATTTCTTTCCTTTGGGCTGTGCTGGGTCTTCATTGCTCCATATAGGCTTTCTCTAGTTGCGACAAGTGGGGACTACTCTCTAGTTGTGATGTGCAGGCTTCTCATTGTGGTATCTTCTTTTGCTGCGAGGCACAGGTTCTAGGCAAGCAGGCTCAGTGGTTGTGGTATGTGGGCTTATTTGTTCCACAGTATGTGGGATATTTCCAGACCAGGGATCAAACCCAGGTCCCCTCCGATGGCAGGTAGATTCTTAACCACTGGGACCACTAGGTAAATCCCCAAATTTATTCATATTCTGGAAACTTTTTTTTCTCTCTCTTGTTAACAATCAATTTATTAATAATATTAATGAACTTCTTAGAGCAAGCAAAGTATGATGTGTGTATGTTGGGGATGGGCAGGAGTGTCGAGCAAAAACTGAAAGCTTTATGTCATTTGAGTAGATTCAGTCTCCCAAGCTCCCATCTTCTTCCAGGCTAACTTTTGAGGTCCCAAACCTTTATCATTTGTCTTGTATTACTGTACATCCTCCTTTGTTGCCTATGTATCAATAACAAACGCCGTAGAGTCTTTGGATGTAGATGTGATATGAGGGTTGAGCAGGAGGGTACCTGCCTCACACCACCAGGTGGATTTATTGCTGCTGCTGCCTCTGCTAAATCACTTCAGTCGTGTCCAACTCTGTGCGACCCCATAGATGGCAGCCCACCAGGCTCCCCCGTTCCTGGGATTCTCCAGGCAAGAACACTGGAGTGGGTTGTCATTTCCTGCTAGTCCTGGTTAAACCTGTAGGAAACATGGGGGAAGACTGGGTGCCACATGACTTGCAGTCTTGAGCAGATTAGCTGCAAAAAGGTTGGCATTGAAAAGTGTTTCTAGATTGTGTTTCAAGCTATGATATAATTCAGTAAAAATAATCTATTTTTTGCTCTCTGATTTTTTAAAAAATTCTTTTGTCATCTTAGCATTTAAGTTGTATATTATATTTTGAGAGATTTTCTAACTTTTAAAAACAACTCTTTATGAGACAGATCAAAATCAAACTTAGTTGAAAAAAATCGTTCTGCAAGGCAGATGTTTAACTTATTTGTATCCAAAGCTAGGCTCTGGTCCCATGAAAAGAAGTGCCAGAGCAGTGTTGATTTGGTTGTGTGTGTGTTCAGTTGCTCAATTGTGTCCGATTCTTTGCAATCCCATGAACTATAACCTGCCAGGCTCTGCTATCCATGGAATTTCCCAGACAAGAATACTGGGGCACGTTGCCATTTCTTCCTCCAGGGGGTCTTTCCGACCCAGGGATCAAACTGATGTCTCCTGCATCTCCTGCATTGCATGTGGATTCTTTACAACTGAGCTCCAGTTATTTTTACACAAATCTGCATTAATATCAAAGAGACCTTACTCCAGGTACGCAAAATCAAATAACATTAATTCATTAGTGTTACTTTTACCAACTATATTCAAGAGCAAATTCAAAGCAGGAAGTAACTGAAACACACAACAGGTATTTAAACCAATCAGTGCAGATTCATGCTTAGAGGAGATAAAAAATCTAAATCTTCTCTGTCTTCTTAATTTTTATAGTATAGACACAGCACATAGCTTAAGGCATGAGTAATTCCATCTTGGACTAACATTAACACCTTTGGACTTTGAAGAAATCTTTGAGCTTTGGACTTTAAAGAAAAATCGAAAGCCACCTAATTTTCACCAACAGGAGAATAAATAAATAGCTTGTATTACATTCACTATGACCCCTGAAGGGTAGGTAAACTGACTGAACCAGAGCTACACTTATTAACAAAGGAAAATCTCAGAAATATACAGATGCATGAGAAAACATTCAAAACCGTACATCCAGGATGACAGCATGCCTCTAAGGGTTAAAAACTAAAAAATTAGTAATTCCTGTGGATACACACATAGGAATGGGGATGATAAAGAGTGAATTCACAACAGAGGTTATCTCTAGGGAGAGAGTGAAGAGAATGGAATTAGGTAGACGTTGATATGGGGGGCTACACCTCTATCTGCAGTATTACATTACTCCCTTTCTTTACTGTCGGAATAGAACTTTCACCTGAGTTTAAAAGGGCACATGGTTGTCTAGCTAGACATTATGTTTTCCAGTCTTGTAGCAGTTGTATAGTCATGTGACTAAATTTTTACCAAGGTAGTGTGACTAGAATTGATGTGTGTTATTTTGTCACTTCCTTAAAGCAAACTGCTTGTTTTTTCCTCTTCTCCTTTTCGGCATGCTGGAATATGGTGCAACTTGCTGCTGCTGCTGCTGCTAAGTCGCTTCAGTTGTATCTGGCTAATCCGGTCTAAACTGGAGGACATGTATGTTACTCTGGGGGCAGATGTCATGGGCCTTGGGCCAAGGGCCTCATGTGATGTATATAATAGTAATTCATAACTTTCACTCCTATGTCTTACTGTGCAAATACCTAGTGGTTCATCCATGGCCTTATTGATGGACATTAAGATCACTTCTTTTGGGGGGCTGTAAAAGAGTCGGGCATGACTGAGCAACTGAATTGAACTGAACTAAACTGAAAGAATATTATTATACAATTTTTCTTACCTTACAGGTTACAGTTTCTCTATGGTATTTTCTGTCTTAGTCTGTTTGGGCCACAATAACAACAACAACAAAAGTACAATAAACCGACTGGCTTGTAAATAAACATTTATTTCTCACTGTTTTGAGGCCCAAGATCAAGGCAGCAACAGATGACTGATGAAGTGGCATATGAAGACCCACTCCTAGATGGCCATGTTTTCTCTATGTTCTTACATGGCAGACGGGATAAGGAAAAGAAGAATGCCAAGGCTGTATATTGTCACCCTGCTTATGTAACTTATATGAAGAGTGCATAATGCAAAATGCTGGGCTGGATGAAGCACAAGCTGGAATCAAGATTGTTGGGAGAAATATCAATAACCTCAGATGTGCAGATGACACCACCTTTATGGCAGAAAGCGAAGAACGAAAGAGCCTCTTGATGAAAGTGAAAGAAGAGAGTGAAAAAGCTGGTTTAAAACTCAACATTCAGAAAACTAAGATCATAGCATCTAGTCCCATCACTTCAAGGCAAATAGATGGGGAAACAATGGAAACAGTGAGAGATTTTATTTTGGGGGGCTCCAAAATCACTGTAGATGGTGACTGCAGCCATGAAATTAAAAGACACTTGCTCCTTGGAAGAAAAGCTATGACAAACCTAGACAGCATATCAAAAAGCAGAGACATTACTTTACCAACAAAGGTCTATCTAGTCAAAGCTATGGTTTTTCCAGTAGTCATGTATGGATGTGAGAGTTGGACTACAAAGAAAGCTGAGTACCTAAGAATTGATGCTTTTGAACTGTGGTGTTGGAGAAGACTCTCAAGAGTCCCTTGGACTGCAAGGAGATCCAACCAGTCCATCCTAAAGGAAATCAGTCCTGAATATTCATTGGAAGGACTGATGCTGAAGCTGAAACTCCAATACTTTAGCCACCTGATGCAAAGAACTGACTCATTTGAAAAGACCCTGATGCTGGGAAAGATTGAAGGTAAGAGGAGAAGGGGGCAGCAGAGGATGAGAAGGTTGGATGGCATTACGGACTCGATGGGCAAGCTTTGGGAGTTGGTGATGGACAGGGAAGCATGGTGTGCTACAGTCCATGGGGTCACAAAGAGTCGGACATGACTGAGCGACTGAATTGAACTGAACTGAATCCCAGAGGACTCCACCCTCATGACCGATCAGCTCTCAAAGACCCCCAACTCCTAATCTTAGAGAATGGGCTTTCATCACATACATTTTGGGAGGGGGGACAAAAACATTCAGTCCACTGCATAGGAATGAAAATGGTAAACCAGAGGATATCTCTATGTTCTATTTTCCTTAGTACAATCTGGATAAACTTCTTTCCAAATGGCTGTAACAAGTTAAACCTGCAATATGTTAGAGTTTCACCTTCTTTTGACTGAATTTTAATTAAAAAATAAAAATATCATTGTTCTAATTTTTGCAATATTGATTAATCATTTCTTACTGTGACTTTAATTTGTATTTTCTTGATTACCAGTAAGAACAGGCTTCTTCTCATATGCTTAGGGCTATTTGTGTTGCCTTGGCTGAAAAATGCCCATTTACATTTTTGCTCATTTGTCTGTTGTGCTATCTTTTTCTTACTGATTCTACATACAAATCCTTTGTTAAGAATATAGCAAAAGTCTCCCACTTTGTGGTCTTTCAATGAATAGAAGTTTTTAATTTCAATTAGTGATGTACCTATCTTTAACTGTATGGTGTGCCAGTTTTATTCTAGTTTAAGAAATTCTCTGCTCTCAGACTGTAAAGATATTATATACATTATTCCATAATATCTATAGTTTTCACTTTTCATATTAAAAAATTCTACAACTAGTAACTGATTTCTGGATATGATCTAGATTAAAAAGGAAACATTCAATTTTCTTGTAGATAACCAATTTTTCTAGACCCATTGATTAAATAATTATTACTCAGCTTCAGTTCAGTTCAGTCGCTCAGTCGTGTCTGACTCTTTGCGACCCCATGAATCATAGCACGCCAGGCCTCCCTGTCTGTCACCACCTCCCGGAGTCTTCTCAAACTCATGTCCATCAAGTCAGTGATGCCATCTCGCCATCTCATCCTCTGTCATCCCCTTCTCCTCCTGCCCCCAATCCCTCCTAGGATCAGGGTCTTTTCCAATGAGTCAGCTCTTTGCATGAGGTGGCCAAAGTATTGGAGTTTCAGGTTCAACATCAGTCCTTCCAGTGAACACCCAGGACTGATCTCCTTTAGGATGGACTGGTTGGATCTCCTTGCAGTCCAAGGGACTCTCAAAAGTCTTCTCCAACACCACAGCTCAAAAGCATCAATTCTCTAGCGCTCCACTTTCTTCACAGTCCAACTCTCGCATCTATACATGACCACTGGAAAAACAATAGCCTCGACTAGACAGACCTTTGTTCACAAAGTAATGTCTCTGCTTTTCAATATGCTATCTAGGTTGGTCATAACTTTCCTTCCAAGGAGTAAGCGTCTTTTAATTTCCTGGCTGCAGTCACCATCTGCAGTGATTTTGGAGCACCAAAAAATAAAGTCTGACACTGTTTCCACTCTTTCCCCATCCATTTCCCATGAAGTGATGGGACCAAATGCCATGATCTTAGTTTTCTGAATGTTGAACTTTAAGCCAACTTTTTCACTCTCCTCTTTCACTTTCATCAAGAGGCTTTTTAGTTCCTCTTCACTTTCTGCCAAAAGGGTGATGTCATCTGCATATCTGAGGTTATTAATATTTCTTCCAGCAATCTTGATTCCAGCTTGTACTTCCTCCAGCACAGCATTTCTCATGATGTACTCTGCATAGAAGTTAAATAAGCAGGGTGACAATATACAGCCCTGAGGTTCTCCTTTTCGTATTTGGAACCAGTCTGTTGTTCCATGTCCAGTTCTAACTGTTGCTTCCTGACCTGCATTACTCAGCTTACTGACCTCAAATTTCTGCTCAGTATTATTTCTGTGGGACTATTTTAGGGCTGTTTGCTCTTCTTTATTATATTGCTTACCTAGTCCAATTCACATGCCACATTGTCTTATTAGAACTTTAATAAAAATGTTGGACAAGTATTGCACTCCTCCTTGCTCTTTTTATCCAAGATTATCTTGGGGAGTCCTATTTTTTTGGTTGATAGATCTGAACTTCAGAAAAATGTCATGTTTTTCCATTGTGTTTGTGCATTCTCTTGTTTTTATCAATTAATCTAGGAGAGAATTTTGGCTTTAGTTCTTTATTTGTTTTTCAGTTGACTTAAACAATTTTTTTATGTAAGTTTCCCGTAAGCTTAACTTTTAAGCTTTCTTGTTTTCTGTCTAGAGTTGCCCTTCTGGTTCAAAATTAAACAAGGAAAGGAAAGAGGTCCTCTGTAAAGAATTGTTTAAAAAAGAAACGAAAGAGTTTTTGTTGTGGCTCAAAGGAAAAATGCATACATTCAGAAAAAAAAATACCTTAGGTGGAAACAATGAAAGTGAAAGTCATAAAGGATAAGCATGAGAACAAACCTTGTACCTGAACTTGAAGAATGAAGTGGGGAAAGTGGAGGCCAGGCTCGCTACCAGCTGGCCCAGGCTGGCTTAGGATGGCTCAGCTGCTTTCTGGAGCATTTCCTGAGGGAGACAGCAGAGGATCCAGAGGTAAACATTGAGGGTGGGAAAGAATGAGTTCATTATGTAAAGAATCGTTTCGAGCCAGATGTTCAGAACTAGTATACCTTCCTTGCCTCAGGCGGTTGTACAATGCATTTTGAGAGAGTTTTCATATCCTCAGGGGCCTTGCTATCAAATTCCAAAATTACTCCCTCTCCTCATACACCTTCCTTCACAACTGCTGAAAAAAAAGAAACTACTAGAAAGGTCTCACGTTGAGGAAATTTCGGTGAAGTGTGTTATATGCAAACAGGAAGGGAGGAAGAACTAAACAATTGGGATAATTACTGTCCTGAATGATGGCTTGTGTAGAAAAGAGATTCTGCTTTTCAGTGTTTATACTGAAGTACATAGAGTGAAAAAAAAAAAAAAAAGAAGAATTTCATGGAGCTAATTAAAAAAAAAAAAAAAAAAAAAAAAAACGAAGCAGGCTTTTAGCTGCTCAGATCCTATAAAAATCAAAAGGACAGATGTGACTTAAACTTGCTTTACTGAAGCAAAGTTTCACAACCTGACATTTCAACTGAGGTATGGGATACCGAAATAATCCCACGGGTATACAAAATCAGATACTATATCTGCATGTAAGTATTCTGCTTGGGGATTTGGAGTTCCCAACTGACAACCTGGGAAAACCACATTACTTACACTTGCTCAAATAGTCCCTAATTAGCCCTTCTGACCCTCTTGTATACTACTAAATGGCCCATTATAGAATGTTAAAATGGAATTCTTTCCATTAAAAATGATTTCCTTGCTAGTGAACATGATCTAGGTTTAATGGACAATACTGGTTACCACCAGGTTGCCCTAATGCACAGTGGATGCCTTCCAGAGCAATGGGATGGGAATGGGCATTAGGCGGTCTGGTTCAGTCAGTGAGCTGACAGAGCAGAAGCCTTCCTGCAGTGGTCCAAATATTGCTTATGTGCTTAGCTTGTTCTGAGTATATGACTTTTTGATCTAAAGAGCTGAAAACTCTAATGAGAAATTGTGTAACGAGCCTTGAAAATGATCAGTCTAAAGAGACTTTTAGATCACCTCTTCAGGTCAGTTTCTGAGTTTTATTTGGTTAGTGGGACAAACAGGCTGATGTGGTGGGAACTTCTTCTGAGATTCTGGCATGCTCCATCCTCAGTTCCCTGGACATTCATACAGTGCCTCACAAGGTAGGTGTCCAATGACTGTTAGATCAATGCTGCACAATGCTTCTGAGAGACCTATAATTAAAAGTTTTGAAATGTGCACTTAAGAAATCAATAAACATATATTTATTAATTACCTGTATGTGCCCAGTATTGTGTCTGGCCAGCTCTAAGGAAAATTTAAAAGATGCATTAGAAATAGAGACACAGACATAGAGAACAAATGTTGGGATGCCACGGGGGAAGGAGAAGTGGGCAGGATGAATTGAGAGACTGAGATTTACATATAAACATGCTATTGATACTATGTATAAAATAGGCAATTAACAGAGAATTTACTGTATAAGGAAACTCTACTTAGTGCTCTATGGTGACCTAAATGGGAAGGAAATCCAAAAAAGAGGGGATATGTGTATGTGTGTATGCTAAGCTGCTTCAGTCGTGTCCATCTCTTTGCAATCCCATGGACTATAGCCCACCAGGCTCCTCTGTCCATAGAATATTCCAGGCAAGAATACTGGAGTGGGTTGCCATATAAATAGCTAATTCACTTTACTGTACAGCAGAACTAATACAACATTGTAAAGTAACTATATACCAATAAAAGTTAATAAAAATAAAAGATGCATTAAAAGTTATTCTAGGAGACAGATCATAAGGGAGACATTAAATAATGTCTCTGAAATTCTCATATTTACTCCCATCCACACCAGGAGGAAGTATCCTTTCTTGCTCAGCTGGTTTTGGAGAGGAATATTGGGTAAGCTGAGAGTGGCTGAGTTACTTTACTTAAGAAGAGGGACAGGAATGTGCCGTGGAATTTGTTCTGGTCTCTAGGATGTATCCAAGAGGATTCCAAGCCTTGTGAAAATTGCTCTGCTTTCTAGAGGGTGGAATGTGACCCTGCAACTTCAGAAGCACAATCATTTAATAATTTTTACAAAAGCATCCTGTCTACCCACAACAGGATTTCCTGGTGGCTCAGTCAGTAAAGAATCCGCCTGCAGTAGAGGAGAATTGGGATCTATCCCTGGGTCAGGAAAATGCCCTGGAGAAGGAAGTGGCAATCCACTCCAGTATTCTTGCCCGGAGAATTCCGTGGACAGACAAGCCTGGTAGGCTACAGTCCATGAGGTCGCAAGAGTCGGACATAAGTTAGTGACTAAACCACCACTACCTACCCCCAATAGAGACATCAATAGGTTCTAGGAATGAAATACATCGCTTTATAATCTAGAGCATGTTCAGTTTTTGGAAATTGTGTTTTGATGGTCTCTTTAATACCTTTCTTGTGTGGAGCTCCTTCTCCCAAATTTTAGCTTCTCTTTGGGCAAACTCCAGGAGATGGTTAGGGACAGGGAAGCCTGACTTACTGCAGTCCATGGGTTCCCAAAGAGTCGGATACAACTGAGTGACTGAACAATAACAACAACCAGTGAAGAGAGGTGGGTGCACGCTGCGAGCTGTTTCTTGTCCTTCTAGACTGAATCACCGGGAATACCTGCAGGTCCTGCGTTTGTCTGTGTGGTGTCCTCAGAGCTCCAGCCATACAGATGGGCGCAAGAAGCAGCTTTTTTTTTTTTTTTTTGCATGAAGCAATAGAATTACAAAGTACTAAATTTTTTTTCAAAAGTTAATGTTTTCCATAAAATCTGTTGGCAAAACCCCTTCTCCCTTCCCATCTAAATTCTTTGATTTTTACTTTTTTTTTCCTTTTGGAATTTTTTCCCCTTCATATCCAGAAACAGCACAGATACATTCTGATATTGAGTAAAATAGCACATTACAATAGGTGGTACTATCCCTCGTTTTCCTGTTAGTTTTAAAAGAGGGTTTGAAGATAGCAAACTACTTCAGTTCATTTTGGCTGTGACTATGACCAACCTAGACAGCATATTAAAAAGCAGAGACATTACTTTGCCAACAAAGGTCCATCTAGTCAAGGCTATAGTTTTTCCGGTGGTCATGTACGGATGTGAGAGTTGGACTATAAAGAAAGCTGAGTGCCGAAGAATTGATGCTTTTGAACTGTGGTGTTGGAGAAGACTCTTGAGAGTCCCTTGGACTGCAAGGAGATCCAACCAGTCCATTCTAAAAGAGATCAGTCTTGGGTGTTCACTGGAGGGACTGATGTTGAAGCTGAAACTCCAATACTTTGTTTACCTGATGCGAATTGCTGACTCATTTCAAAAGACCCTGATGCTGGGAAAGATTGAGGGCAGGAGGAGAAGGGGATGACAGAGGATAAGATAGTTGAATGGCATCACTGACTCGATGGACATGAGTTTGGCTGGACTCCAGGGGTTGGTGATGGACAGGGAGGCCTGGCGTGCTGTGGTTCATGGGGTCTCAAAAAGTTGGACATGACTCAGTGACTGAACTGAACTGAACATGACAACACACATTTGACAGGGAATAACGTCATGCCCAGTGTCATAGGTATTAGTGTGCCCCTCCCTCTTCAGTGTTGGCTCCAAACCTGCCTTGCTTTTTATGTTTGCGGGGCAGGGGTCACCCCATCAGTAGCAATCATCAACCCACCAATGGGGTGTGTGTGTGTGTGTGTGTGTGTGTGTGTGTCTGTCTGTCTGTCTGTGTTAGTTGCTCAGTCATGTCCAAGTCTTTGCGACCCTGTGGACTATAGCCCACCAGACTCCTCTGTCCATGGGATTCTCCAGGCAACTGGAGTGGGTTGCCATTTCCTTGTGTCTTCCTGACCCAGGGATTGAACCTGGGTCTTCCATATTGCAGGTAGAGTCTTTACCATCTTAGCCACTAGGAAAGCCCCCCAGTGGGATCTACTTGGTGGTAAATGGGTTAGCAGTTTAAATGCTAAGGGTCACAGGCCTGACCGCACCACAGCACGGCCACTCGGGTTCCTGCAGAGATGGCCTCAGTTTCCACTTTTGTCCCAAATGTTTACTTCTTGCCTGACTGAGGAGGAGGGTCTCAAGACCTTGGATTAGAAGCCATTGAGCTCTCACTCTGCCTCACCGTGTAAATAGATGATGGAAGTGGTGGGACTTTCCTGGTGGTCCAGTGGTTATGATCCCATGCTTCTACTGTAGGGGACACAGGTTCAATCCCTGGTCAAGAAGCTAAGATCCCACATGCTGAAGGGCAAAGCAAGAAAAGAAGGAAAGAAAGAAGAAGAAGTGGGGGTTAGGGGGCCAATGGGCTCTTAATGTCATTGGGAGATTCTTGGCTCTCACAGATCCAAGCTTAATGTTTTTCTGACATCCTAGTGAGAGCATACTCTGTGCAAAGTGGCTATCAGAGTTAATACTGTGAGGAGACAAAGTAATGAGAAAAGTTTTACCAGAGATAATGAAATATTGCACAATGTCTGCATTTTACCATTGATTTGAGTGTATCCTTAGAAAACTGAATGTAACAAAAACCCAGGACATTTTTGGAAGTGGTATAATCTCTAGCAATTTTGTGTGAATTTTTGTGCAAGCACTGTTTTATGAGTTACATAAAGTGATATAAACATAGGGAAAAATAAGAGGGAAAACTGTAGGAAAAGTTTCTAAACATAGGGTAGGAGGCTGAGAAAAATGGCTTGAGAATGGAGTAAGAAAATCCAGAATGACTGAGTCTTGTATGAGAGGGTGGAGGGTGGGGTAGAAAAGAGAGAAGTGGCTTTAAGAGGTGGATCTTGAACCCCCCAAAGAAGTTTTTCAGAAACTCCTGTTCTGTAATATGTAAAGTAACAAATCTTGTTTTTTCAAGCACACTTTCAGTAAAATTATCTCTCATCAAAGTTTTGGAGTCAAATTTGTTGATATTTGCAAACAAGGCTTAGACTGGTCTTAAGATCTAGAACTGGTTGCATTCACATTTCAAGAATGTTGAAAGAAACATGCCACTAGATATCTAAGCTCTTATTTATATAGAGTAAGTCTAATGCTTGTTTTTGACACCAAAGTAGGACATATGGTTTGAAAAATAAACTGACTTATTTAGTTGATTGATAATTAAAATTTCTGAAATGTTTCAGAATTTTGGGCACAAATGTGTGACGAAAATTGCACTTGATAAACCCTAAGGAAAATTGAAAAAAATGCATTAAATATGACTCTCTGAAATGATATCATAGGGATTAAATTATTCCAGAAAATTATATCAACTGTCTTGGTTTGGGGATATCCCAGAAATCCCAGACTATAGGCTCGGAAACTCTTGGCATGCTATTCAGAATGTTAAGTTGTAGGTCATGAAAATTTTTAATATAGCAACCACTTTCCCCCTAAGTTGAAATGGTAGGGATTTTATTTATGGAATTATATTTCTGCAGCAGCTGGTGGGTGCCAGGTGCCCGGCTAGGCCCTAGGCACATGCATAAAGCGTTACCATTGCCCTTCAGAAGAGCGTGGTCAAATGGGAAAGAGAGAGACATGAAACATATACGAGAGTAGAATGGAATAAGCATCGTTGTAGCGGCAACTGCAAGTTTAGACAGATGGACCCTAGCTTCCTGCTGAGCTGGGCTTTGCCTAATCAGATGGAGAGGCAAGAATCCTTATGGCTGGACAGGGACAGAAGGTGGGGCCAAAGGATTTGGTGAGGATAGTGACTAAATAAGAATGTACAGGAGATAGAAAAAGGATGCAGGGGAAAGGAGATATTTGTTGAATGGCATGAAGCCTGGTGGAGGTTTGAGGACTAGCTGGTACCACCATTGTGAGAGCTTTATAGCTCTTCTTCCTATTTTCAACTTGAGCTCAAATTATCAAGGGAATCTTCTATAAAGTAGTGCACATTTCTGCTTTCCTCTTAAAGATCTCTCAATGTTTGAGAAAATAGACTCCTCATTCTGGCTTTCAGAATTTTCTACAGTTTGGCCCCTACATACAATTTGGACTTCTAAAAACAGCATTTTAACATATTTCAGCCACATAACTCTCCCTACTCCACAAACACACTCAGCTTAATCAAGCTTGACTCCTTTGTTGTTTTAGTATCTTTTCTAAAAACATTGTTCATTGCTAAAAGCCCTTTTCAAATACTGTTCCTCTGTGACTTTGCCTGGTCCTCCTTCACTCTTATCTACAGTAGGATTTTTTTTCCCCTCATCTGAATACACATCGACATTTATTTCTATGGGGTCTTCTGTCTTATAATTATTTATGTACGTGTGTGTGTGCTAAGGCTCTTCAGTCATGTCCGACTCTGTGCGACCCTGTGGACTTTAGCCCACCAGGCTCCTCTGTCCATGGAATTTTCACAGGCAAGAATACCAAGTGGGAAATTCTGTTGCCATTTCCTCCTTTAGGAGATTTTCCTGACCCAGGGATCAAACCTGCATCCCTTATGTCTCCTGAATCGGCAGTCAGGTTACTTAACACTAGCACCACCTGGGAAGCCACATTGATGTATATATATGTTTTCAATCTCTTTGCTTGTAAGAGATTTAAGAAATTCTTATTGTATTCAACTTCAGGTCTTTTCCTCTCACTCCTCTTACATCAACTAGCATAAAGTAAGGTCATAAATAATGATTACAAAGAACAAAATTGAGTGGTTCATGGAGTTGATAGTGAGAGACTTGAAAATGCAAGGTGGAAGTGAAGTGTGGAGAGATGTTGAGTTGTGATCCTCTGCAGGACTGTTGGAAGAATCTCTCTCTTTCTTATTCTCGCGTGCGTGCGCATGTTTGTGTGTGTGTGTGTGTGCACGTGCATGCGTGCATGCACACCCATCTAAGGGTCTTCTAAATATTTAAATCAAGATCAGAAATTCTCTGCTAACAGCATTAGTAGCTGCGACTATGCAAAAACCATTATAACCTCCTTATTTACAGTGTGATGAGATTGACAGCCTCATTTAAACATTGTGAATAATGCAAAATGCCTTTGTTGGGGATTCCAACGTACAATTTTTCCAACAGTTTCGATGAATGAATACAAAGTATTTTCAATGCCAAGGATTTCTGAGAAGGAATTTGACTCAAGGTTTTTGTCCCCTACTTGCATAATACAAATGTTACAAAGAAATACTTTTTTCTTGAAAAAAAAAAAAAAAAGAAATTATTTAGGAATCCAGAAGACTACCTGTGGATACCGGTAGGAAATTTGGATTCAGTGCTTGTATAATGAAAAAAAAGCATGAAAAATGTAGACTGTTATCTGTTTTATGCATAGTATCAGTAGTGTGCATATGTCAATCCCAATCTCCCAATTCATCCTGCTCCCCATTTCCCCCCTTGGTGTTCGTATGTTTGCTCTCTACATCTTTGTCCCTATTTCTGCTTTGTAAAAGATTGGTGTAGATGATCTTATTTTTCTCCCCTCACTATCTAAAGAAAAACTCCCTATAATTAAAGAATGTATTACTCTGTACTCTTCGTGTATCTCAGGGGCTTCCCAGGCAGTGCTAGTGATAAAGAATCCACCTGCCAGTGCAGGAGATGCAAGAGACATGGGTTCCATCCCTGGGTCAGGAAGATCTCTTCAAGCAGGAAACGGCACCACACCCAGTATTCTTGCCTGGGAAATCCCATGGACAGAGAAGCCTGGCGGGCCACAGTCCATGAGGTCACAGTCGGACATGACGGAGCGATTGAGCACACACACACACACTTCATGTATCTCCTTGCTCTATCATTTTGCTGGCTATCCTACTCTAAAATGGAAAACTGTTTGGGTGCAGAAGCTCTTTTCTAATAAGTAGACAAAATTCCTTTTGTTTTGATTCCTTCTCTTTCTCTGCTATTCCATCTAGCAGCATTTGCAGTTGATCTTCATTTAATTTAGTACCTTTTAGGACTCATTTCTGTACTGTTATTCTTGTTTTTTTCTTATTTTTAAGACTTTTTATTTTATTTTGGAGTATAGCCAATTAACAATGTTGTGAGTTTCAGGTGGACAGCCATACATATATAAATATCCATTCTCCCCTAAACTCAGCTTCCATCCAGGCCACCATATAACAGTGAACAGAGTTCCCTGTGCTATACAGTAAGACCTTGTTGGTTATCCATTTTAAACATAGCAATGTGTATATGTCCATCTCAAACTCCCTAAGTATCCTTTCTGTCCCCTGCCCCAACCATAAATTCATTCTCTGAGAGTCTGTTTTTGTTTTGTAAATAAGTTCATTTGTATCTTTTTATTAGATTCTGCATATATGGGATATCATATGATATTTCTCTTTCTCTGCCTGACTTAGCTCACTCAATATGACAACATCTAGGTCCACCCAGGTTGCTGCAAATGGCATTATTAAACTTATTGTTACTTTTCTAATAAAAAGAAAGAAGCCCTGAAAATGTATGAAACTTTCCTGGGATTTTGTTACAGGTTGAATTGTGTCCCCTCAAATTGATATTCTGCAATCTTCACTTACAACACCTCAGAATGTGACTCTCTTTGGAAATGGGATTATTTCAGAAGTAGTTAAGATGACATCATACTTAGCAGTCAGGGTTAAGGATGGGCCCTTTACCTGGCATCATTGGTTTCTTTGTAAAAGGGAAATTTAAAGACAGGCACACACAAGGGAGAATTCCATGGGGAGATGGCGGAGAGCGAGGTGATGCCTCTACATGCCAGGGAATTTCCAGGATTGTCAGCAAACCACCAGAAATGTGTCCTTTATCTACATCACAGCTGCATTTTCTGAATAGATGTCACTTATATGAGTCTTAAGATTCAGGTTAAGTTACTGGGAAACACAGAAGAGGAAATGATCATTTCTGTCTGGGTGTCCTAGAAGGATTTTTTGTTATAATTATTTATTTATTTATTATTATTTGTGACTGTGCCAGATCTTGTTGCTGCATGTGAGATTTCTCTACTTGTGGTGAGTAGGGGCTACTCTCTAGTTGTGGTGCAAGGACTTCTCATTGTGGTGGCTCCTCTTGTTGCAGAGCCCCGGCTCTAAAGCACAGGCTCTGCATGGTGCTTAGTTGCCGCAAGGCATATGGGATCCTCCCAGAGCAGGGACCAAACTCATGTCCCCTGCATTGGCAGGCAGCTTCTGAACAGCTGGACCACCAGGGAAATCCAGTTGCAGACTTTTTGTGGCTTGTTGGTGGTGGTGATACATATCATAACCAACTCATATTTGCTTTGCTTTGCTTCATCTCTTACTTCACGTTCTTAGGGCTCTTCTGCCTTGTCCTCCCCACACCAAAATGAAACACCAGCAAGCATAGTTTTTCTTAATCTCTGGGAGAGGCTGAGAAAACTCTATGAGGAGTGATACCAGAAAGCAGAATCTCAGATTGGAATTTTGAAGTTGAATTTCCCACTGATTTGAGGGTAAAAGGAATCTTAGCATCCAGTAGCATCACAGTGATGGACACTCCTGTGGTTAATTGGAAAAAGGATGCATCTGCAAGGTGAGGTATTGGGAAAAGAAGTGGCTGTTACACTTGAGCATTGATAATTATAAGCACTGCAGTATAGGACAGTTACCTTTGATAGGCGTGGGGCACCTCCTTGCCAAGTTAAAATCCACTAATTTTAAAGCTTCAAGCAGTTTTAAAGGAGTTTTTCACCTCATATAGCCAAATGACACACTGTGCTGTAAATCAGGACTCAGTTCATTTCAGCTCAGTCGCTCAGTCACGTCCAACTCTTTGCGACCCCATGAATCACAGGACACCAGGCTTCCCTGTACATCACCAACTCCCAGAGTTCACTCAGACTTACGTCCATCGAGTCTGTGGTACCATCCAGCCATGTCATCCCCTGTCATCCCCCTTCTTCCCTTAATCTCTCCCAGCATCAGAGTCTTTTCCAATGAGTAAACTCTTTGCACGAGGTGGCCAAAGTACTAGAGTTTCAGCTTTGGCATCATTCCTTCCAAAGAACACCCAGGGCTGATCTCCTTCAGAATGAACTGGTTGGATCTCCTTGCAATCCAAAAGACTCTCAAGAGTCTTCTCCAACACCACAGTTCAAAAGCATTAATTCTTTGGCACTCAGCTTTCTTCACAGTCCAACTCTCACATCCACACATGACCACTGGAAAAACTACAGCCTTGACTAGACAGACCTTTGTTGGCAAAGTAATGTCTCTGTTTTCAATATGCTATCTAGGTTGGTCATAACTTTCCTTCCAAGGAGTAAGTGTCTCTTAATTTCCTGGCTGCAGTCACCATCTGCAGTGATTTTGGAGCCCCCAAAAATAAAGTCTGACACTGTTTCCCCATCTATTTCCCATGAAGTGATGGGACTGGATGCCATGATCTTAGTTTTCTGAATGTTGAGCTTTAAGCCAACTTTTTTACTCTCCTCTTTCACTTTCATCAAGAGGCTTTTTAGTTCCTCTTCACTTTCTGCCATAAGAGTTGTGTCATCTGCATATCTGAGGTTATTGATATTTCTCCCAGCAATCTTGATTCCAGCTTGTGCTTCTTCCAGCCCAGCATTTCTCATAATGTACTCTGCATATAAGTTAAATAAGCAGGGTGACAATATGCAGCCTTGACATACTCCTTTTCCTATTTGAAACCATTCTGTTGTTCCATGTCCAGTTCTAACTGTTGCTTCCTGACCTGCATATAGGTTTCTCAAGAGGCAAGTCAGGTGGTCTGGTATTCCCATCTCTTTCAGAATTTTCCACAGTTTATTGTGATTCACACAGTCCAAAGGCTCTGGCATAGTTAATAAAGCAGAAATAGATGTTTTTCTGGAACTCTCTTGCTTTTTCAATGACCCAGTGGATGTTGGCAATTTGATCTCTGGTTCCTCTGCCTTTTCTAAAACCAGCTTGAACATCTGGAAGTTCATAGTTCATGTATTGCTGAAGGCTGGCTTGGAGAATTTTGAGCATTACTTTACTAACGTGTGAGATGAGTGCAATTGTGCGGTAGTTTGAGCATTCTTTGGCATTGCCTTTCTTTGCAATTGGAATGAAAACTGACCTTTTCCAGTCCTGCGGCCACTGCTGAGTTTTCCAAATTTGCTGCCATATTGTGTGCAGCACTTTCACAGCATCATCTTTCAAGATTTGAAATAGCTCAACTGGAATGCCATACCTCCACTAGCTTTGTTCGTAGTGATGCTTTCTAAGGCCCACTTGACTTCACATTCCAGGATTTCTGGCTCTAGGTGAGTGATCATACTATCATGATTATCTTGGTCATGAAAATCTTTTATGTACAGTTCTTCTGTGTATTCTTGCCACCTCTTCTTAATATCTTCTGCTTCTGTTAGATCCATACGATTTCTGTCCTTTATCGAGCCCATCTTTGCATGCAATGTTCCCTTGTTATCTCTAATTTTATTGAAGAGATCGCTAGTCTTTCCCATTCTGTTGTTTTCCTCTATTTCTTTGCACTGATCGCTGAGGAAGGCTTTCTTATCTCGTCTTGCTATTCTTTGGAATTCTGCATTCATATGCTTATATCTTTCTTTTTCTCCTTTGCTTTTTGCTTCTCTTCTTTTCACAACTATTTGTAAAGCCTCCCCAGACAGTCATTTTGCTTTTTATAGGGGACTGGAATGCAAAAGTAGGAAGTCAAGAAACACCTGGAGTAACAGGCATATTTGGCCTTGGAGTATGAAATGAAGCAGGGCAAAGTCTAATGGTCATAGCAAACACCCTCTTCCAATAACACAAGAGAAGACTCTACACATGGACATCACCAGATGGTCAACACTGAAATCAGATTGATGATATTCTTTGCAGCCAAAGATGGAGAAGCTGTATACAGTCAGCAAAAACAAGACCAGGAGCTGACAGTGGCTCAGATCATGAACTCCTTATTGCCAAATTCAGACTTAAACTGAGGAAAGTAGGAAAAACCACTAGACCATTCAGGTATGACTTAAATCAAACCCCTATGATTATACAGTGGAAGTGAGAAATAGATTTAAGGGACTAGATCTGATAGATAGAGTGCCTGATGAACTATGGATGGAGGAGACTGGGATCAAGACCATCCCGATGGAAAAGAAATGCAAAAAAGCCAAATGGCTGTCTGGGGAGGCCTTACAAATAGCTGTGAAAAGAAGAGAAGTGACAAGCAAAGGAAAAATCAGGACTAGGATCTTATAAATCAGTGCTGCAAAGATGACTAAAAGAAGAGTCTTATCAAGGGTCCTATGTCAAGGTTAGAGGTCTGATAGGGAAAGAGTGGACCCCTGAGATATTTAAGTAGACAACTTTGAGAACACTAAGGCCAACAGTCCTTCCAAATGCTTCTGGGTGGCTAAAGAGACTCCTTCTTCCTTCTTTAGAGGAGAGTAGACTCCATTTGTCCAAAGACCATTCAATGACCTCAGCTGAGAAGCTGCCACCTGAGATGATGCTTGTTCTTCTCAAGATGTGTGATTACTACCCCTTCAATGCTGGTAGACCAAATACCCAGAAACAGTCTCAACACAGCCTTGGTGAGGAAGTAAAAGTCTTATTTCTGACAGATAAACAAAACAAGACAAAGAAATTCTAGAAATTGCTACTATTCTGTATCAGTGATTAGGATAATACAGATAACTGGATCTTGACACACTGACTTGGAGATAATGTAATAGATATCTGAATACAGAAACTTTCACTGACATGGTGGACACTTAACAATGACTCAGGGGACTTCCCTCGTGGTCCAGTGGTTAAGAATCTGCCTTGCAATGCAGAGGACGTGGGTTCAATCCCCGGTTGGGGAAGTAAGATCCTACATGCTGCAGGGCAAGGAAGCCCAGGGCAAGGAAGCCCACGTACTATGGGGAGCAACAAAAGAGCCCATGTGCTGCAAGTAAGAGCCTACACAGCCAAATAAATAATTTTTTCCCTTAAAAAAAGCAAACAAACCAAAACAGAACAAAAGCAACAACTTAGGAGTCAACGCCTGAGGTTGGTTCTGGGATTTTGTCAGGATGACTCCTAGAAACTTGGACACGATAATGGACAGTAGCAAATGCAGGGGAGAGGCCAGAATCTCCTTGGCACTTTGAGGAAATAGAGGGAAGGCTCAGAGAGGTGAACTGTTAGATGGTTCTATAAGGTCAGACCCACCGTTTGACTTTGGTCCCTGGGAGCGACTGGGCAGGAGAGTAATAGTGATGATATTCCCTTCACTAAGGTAATATGGAAGTTATTAGAGAGGACACCAAAATCTTGGAGAAACTTACTGGCAGATGTTTTCTGCAAGCTGGGGATTGGCAGTGAAATATGCCATGAAACTAGACTCCCTGTTATCAGTAAGGATGTTGGGATTATAGAATGTCAGGAGCCAGGTAACAGTGCTTAACTATCATAGATAAAACTGATTTAATTACAGAATAAGAAGTAAAAGTAGCAAATCAGTTGTGACAATCAAAGTCTGTTTGTCTGTAGGAATCTGTGGTAAGAGTCCATAGGTCATGGTAATCCTGAGAATAAGATATAGGAACCGCTAAGGGTTTCTCAATTTATGTAATTAAGAAATAAGAATAAAATGGGGTTGGCAAGTAGAAATTAGTTGTATAATGGAAAATTGAAGCTTGCATGCAGTTTCCAAATCTAAGTCATTTTTACAGACATAGATCACATTGGTTGAAGGGCGGACTGAATTCCTTTGAGGAAAGACCACCCCACAATACTACCAAGAGTTTGTCTGGTAAATACTTCTCTGAACCTTCAGAAAAGATCACGTGCCCATTTACTGGAGAACAGTGCAAAGGGAATACATAATGTTTTCAAGGATCTTAGATTTGTGATCTTAGATTTGTGATCTGTGATCTTAGATTTAGTTGCTGTCGCTCAGTTGTGTCCGACTCTTTGCAACTCCATGGACTGTAGCCTATCAGGCTCCTCCGTCCACGGGATTTTCCAGGCAAGAGTGCTGGAGTGGATTGCCATTTCCTTCTGCAGGGGATCTTTCTGACCCAGGAATCCAACCCGGGTCTCCCCAATTGCAGGCAGACACTTTACAGTCTAAGTCACCAGGGAAGCCCATTTAGTTGCTCAGTTGTGTCCAACTCTTTGTGACCCCATGGATTGTAGCCCACCAGCCTCCTTTGTCCACAGGTTTTTCCAGGCAAGAATACTGGTACGGGTTGCTACTTCCTTCTACAGGGGACCTTCCTGACCCAGGGATAAAACTCACGTCTCTTATATTGGTAGATGGATTCTTTATGGCTGAGCCACCAGGAAAGCCCGATCTGACATTAAATTGTATTATAATCCCTTAGTTTTAACGGGGTTTATGGAAGGCAGGTGAGAACTGAATTTCTGGCTTCATAGTGGGATTTGTGGGTCTATTGATCCTATCTGTGTCTATTTCCCCACCCTCTAAGGTTAATTGATACTATATTCTTAGCTGCTGGCAGAACCCTCTCATTGGTTCTCTGATCTGTGGAGTAAGGTCCATTATGATAGGAAGGGCCAAGTAAGTCCCTATAATCAAAAGCAATATTATGTTCCAGAAGGGATTGCAGAGTTAGTGCTTTTATTCAAGAGTTGAAGAGTACAGGGACAGTGAGGATTATGTCTTACTCCCTGCCTTCTCAATTCTCCTGTCCAGTTTCTGCAATAACCTGGCAAATTACGACGGGATCACCAGGAACTGGGAGCCCCAGTAGCAGAGGCTATACGTGTAGGTTCTTGACTGTGACAGATCAGCATTGCCTTGGTATGTGACATGCAGCTCTGGAATTGATGAATGCTTTTGGACCTCCATCGATATATACCCTTCATCGTTTTGCACAAATCCCCTCCTTTCTGTCATAACACAGGGATCTGGATTATCTTGATGGTCTTCAAGCTGTCATGTAACTCATCTGTGTTGATGACATCATATTAACTACACCTGATGAGCAAGAGGAGGCCAGTGGCCCAAATGCTTTCATAAAACATGCTATGTGACAAAGGGAGAAAGGTAAACCCCAGGGGCCTGGTACATCAGTGAAGTGTTTACGGACCTACTGGTTTGGAGCACATTGGGAAAACTATTAATAAAGGATTTGTATCTCTTATCACTAAGAAGCATGTGCCTTGTACTTTGCGTCTTTTATCACTAAGAGGCCCAGGACTTGATGGGTCTTTTTGGATTTAGAAGGCAGAATATATAACTTATTTATCAAGGTACTCTGGAAATCTGCCAGTTTATATCTGGGCACAGTGCCAGCATGGCATGTCCAAGGTGCAGGCTGCAGTCAAGCCACCCTGCCATTTAGAGCATCTGACCCACTGTTTGCAGCTAGGGGTAACTATCATGATGAATGAGGATTTCCCAGGGGGTGGGTTGCAGTGCAGTCCTTTAGGGTTTTGAAATGAGGCCGCTCTCTCTCTTTTAAAAACATTTATTATTTATTTACAGCTGTACTGGGTCTTCACTGCTGCACATGGGCTTTTTCTAGTTGTGACAAGCAGGGCCACTCTTCTTTGGAGTGCCTGGGCCTCTCACTGGGGAGCACAAGCTCTAGGTGCACAGGCTCAGTTGCTTTTGCACACAGGCTTTGTTGTTCCACTGCATGTAGGATCTTTCTGGACCAGGGATCAAACCTGTGTCCCCTTCATTGGCAGGCAGATTCTTAACCACTGGACTACGACTCTTTCTTTTTAAAGAATAACTCCCTGCATGTTTCAGAGCCCTCATGGAGCCTGAGTAGTTGATCATGGAACAGCAAATGAGAATGGGATGTGAGCTGCCTCTCATGAATTGAGTGTTTTTGGATCTCATGCAGCATCATATTAAATGCACACAGCAGCGAATCCTTGTAGGATAGAGGTGGTACAATCGTGACCTGACCTGAGCACGGGCACTGTTGAGTGCACATTCACCAGCAGCAGTGACTTAACACTTAGCTCTCATCTGCCACTATTTTTTGGATAGAAAAGCCAGCTATCCAAAAAATAGATAGAAGAGCCAGTTACGTGGTGACAATGCCATTGAAGTTCTTCCATCTTAGAGGAAGCGCTAATTCATTCTTACCAGAACTAATAATAGAAGCAGATGGGTTTGTCAATACATGACCATTTGGGGACTTCTCTGGTCAATGCAGCGAGTGTAGGCCCCATCCCTGGATGGGGAACTGGTGTCCACAGGCCATGGAGTATGGCCAAGAAAATATGTATATGAAAAAATGACCATTTTTGTCTTACATAAGTGACATATATTTCATGTGGTTCAATCAAGTGCATTATTCTGGATATGAGTATGGCAGGCAGAATGATGATACCCATTCCCCTAAACATGTTAACAGACTTAATCCTTGAAAACCCTGAGTATGTTAGGTTACATGGCAAATGGGAACTAACATTGCAGATGGAATTACAGCTGCTAACCAGATGACCATAGGATCGAAAGATTTTCCTGGGTTTTCCAGGAAGTTTCGCTGTTAATGCTAAGGATCCTTAGAAGAGAGACTTGGAACAAAGAACCAGAGAGATGGCAGTGTAAGGACTCAGTTTTGCACTGCTTGGAAGATGGAGCAAGGCAGCCATGAAGGAAAGACTGTGGGCATCCTCTAGAAACTGAAGAAGGCAAGGAAATAGCCCCTCTTCTGCCGCCTGGCTAGAATCTCCAGAGAGGAATGCACTCTGCCTGCCAACATCTTGATGTTAGCCCACTGAGATCCGCAGAAGACTTCTGATCTACAGAACTGTAAGACTGTTCATTTATGTTGTGTTAAGTGACTAATTGTGACCATCTGTTATAACTGTAATAAAGAACTAATGTAGCTGAGCTTTGAGCAATATGGGGGTGAGGGGTACTAACCCCACGCAGTCTAAAATCCATGTATAGCTTTACAGTGAGTCACTGATATCTGTGGCTTCATATAAGTAGATTTATTCAACCTCAGATCATGTAGTACTGCAGCATGAATTTATTGAAAAAATATCCACACGTAAGTCAATCCTAAAGGAAATCCTTCCTGAATATTCACTGGAAGGACTGATGCTAACGCTGAAGCTCCAATATTTTGGCCAACTGATGTGAAGAGCGGACTCTTTGGAAATGACCCTGACTCTGGGAAAGACTGAAGGCAAAAGGAGAAGGGGGCAGTGGCTGAGGATAAGATGATTAAATAGCATCACTGACTCAATGAACATGAGTTTGAGCAAACTCCAGGAAATATTGGAGGACAGGGAAGTCTGGCAGTCCATGGGGTCACAAAGAATCAGACACAACTTAGCGACTGAATGAAAACTGAGGAAGTAGTGGGGCTTCCCTTATGGCTCAGATGATAAAGAATTTGCCTGCAATGCAGGAGACATGACTCGATCCCTGGGTCAGGAAGATCCCTTGGGGAAGGAAGTGGCAACCCACTCCAGCATTCTTGCCTGCGAAATCCCATGGACAGAGGGACCTTGCAGTCTACAATCCATGTGGTTGCAAAAGTTGAACAAGACTTGGAAACTAAACCACCACAACCACCTGGGGAAGAAGTGAGGACACCTTCTGTACATCTAAGATTGGTATTTTTTAAAAAATATTTATTTAATTGTCTGCTTGCATTTTCTGCCCCTTTATTTTTTCCATGGTGTTTTTTGTTGTTTATCATTTTATTTATTTTTAGGCCATGCCATGTAGCATGTGGAGAAGGAAATGGCAACCCACTCCAGTACTCTTGCCTGGAAAATCCCATGGACAGAGGAGACTGTCAGGCTACAGTCCATGGGGTCGCAAAGAGTCAGACATGACTGAGTGACGTCACTTGACCTGCATGTGAGATCTTTAGCTCCTAGACCGGGGATTGAACCAATGTCCCCTGCACTGGGAGCATGGAGCCTTAACCACTTCCTGCCAAGGAAGTCCTTAACATTGGTATTTTATTGGATTTTGTGAGCAGAGCTGAGTATCTAATCTTTACTGAGTGAAGATTATTAGATTCAGTGTGTGTCACCCCATATCAGCTTGCCTCCCCACCCCAAATTCAGTGGTTTGCTTTCTTTTCTGACCAGATTGGCCCTGGAAACTGCTCATAGCATTTCGTCTACACTCTGAAATTGCTTTATAGCCGCCAAAACTCCAGTTGTTTACACCTTCCCCAGGAGGTAAGGGCTGAGTTCTGGCACAACCTCTATGTCACTTGGAAACGCATGGGCTTCCCTAGTGGCTCAGCAGGTAAAGAACCCACCTCCCAGGGCATGAGACATAGGGGACGCAGGTTCAATCCCTGAGTCAGGAAGATCCCCTGCTGAAGGAAATGGCAACCTGCTCCAGTGTTCTTGCCTGGGAAATCCCGTGGACAGAAGAGCCTGGCAGGTTGCAGTCTATGGAGTCTCACAGAGTTAGACACAACTGAGCAACTGAGTGTACACACACACTCCATGCCACCCACTGCAACTAGCAAGCCAGAGTAGTGCCAGTGTTTCATTCCAGCCTGAGTGGGGGTACTTGGAGGCTCCAGTTTCTTCCGTAGTTGTCCAGAGGGACCTGGAGACCAAGATGGAATTGTTGAGGAAGTTAAAGCCCAAAGGAGAAAGTTAAAGCTCAAAAGAGATTGGTTATCTCTTTGACCAATAAGAGATGGAAGACATGATCCAAAGAAAATCTGCTCACCCATCCTCTTGCATAGATTCCACCTAGTGGGGCTTTCATTCTGTCTTGTGGAAAGGAGAAGCACCAGGATTTCCTTGAGAAGCTGTGCCAGTTCCGAAGCAGATCATCTTGTACTTCCTTCTTCCCTGTCTCAATTATTTTGCCCCTCTCCTCTCCCCTCAATATTCAGTGTTAGCACTTTGGCTTTGCCTTCTATTCTGATGTTTTAGAAACCTGGCCTGAAATATTGCACTTGAGGCATGTTGAAGACTTGAACTACCTGAGTCACAGTGCAGAAGGTAAGGAGGGGTAGATGGTTGAGTTAATTCAAGAGAAGAACTGTCTGCATTTGCTATTGCTCTGGACTGGAACTGAAGAGCTGAGGAAGAGAGGCAATTATAAAACCTTTGAAGTTGATGGTATTGGCAACTGCTGAAATGATGTGTTAACGAAGATTTCAAATATTAAATGTTTGGAGAGAAGGTAATGAGCCGAATTTTGAATATATCCTGCTTGAGGTGCTAGGAGGGCAACATCCAGGTGTTGAAGTCTAGGAGAAAGTTGGAAAAGCATTCTTGCAGTTAAGGTGGTGGCTTTGGTAAATGCAAGGTTGAGGTCAGCTTGCTACAGTGTAAATTTTTTATACACACAGATTTTTATGGCCACATTTCTGGCAGACATGGAGGTGTGTTTCAGCAGTGAATATAATACCTTTTGGAAAATAAATCATCCAATAGCATTTATTTGAATGTCCCCTGCCCTAAAACATTTTAACACTCCTGTCATTTATTTCTTCCAAATCATCTATCATTTATCCTTTCCTGGCTAAGGCCACATTTATCCACAGGGCTGGCTATGATGTGCTATCAGAGGTACCAGTAAGGCTGCTCTGTTTCAGGAAGTATCTCTTTACTGCCTTGCTCAAGCTGGATTTTCACAATTAGTGGTTCTACTATTGAGATGAAGGATGTAATCTGTCAAAATTTGGTAGGTCATTAGTGGATTTGGAGAGACTGAAATTAATAGATTCTCTCTGAGGGAAGATTGTGTGCGTGTGAGAGAGAGAAAGGTGGTGTCATCAATGGTGTAAAATAGTGGTTCTATTAAGATTCTTGTGTCAGTCACTTGGGTTTCATCCTAGACCTGTTGTCTTTGGCTCTTGGAAAAATTACTTCGCTAAGATTCAGTTACACCATATCTATAAAATTGAGCATAATCATAATAAATACCTAAAGGGCTGTTATGTGATTTAAATGGAAACATGAATGAAGGGTACTTCATTTATGCTGCTGCTGCTAAGTCGCTTCAGTCGTGTCCGACTCTGTGCAACCCCATAGACGGCAGCCCACCAGGCTCCTCCGTCCCTGGGATTCTCCAGGCAAGAACACTGGAGAGGGTTGCCATTTCCTTCTCCAACGCATGAAAGTGAAAAGTGAAAGTGAAGCCGCTCAGTCGTGTCCGACTCTTAGCGACCCCATGGACTGCAGCCTTCCAGGCTCCTCTGTCCATGGGATTTTCCAGGCAAGAGTACTGGAGTGGGGTGCCACTGCCTTTTCCATCATTTATGCTAAGCTCTCAAAAATTATTAATAATATTTTTAAAAGTATGAATTGGAAAGCCAAAGACAAACATTACCTAATTAATAATTCAGTTCAGAAAAGGGCTTTTGGATAATGGATGATCATTGTTAGTAAATTTAGATTTGGGATACATTTTTTTCTCTTAACTCGTATTATTCATAATTTAAATAAACTGAATGATTCCAAGTGACCCCTCACCCCCACCCCTGTGGAAGTGCCATTCTCCTGCCTTGCTTTTTAGCTCTCTGAGAAAGTGGCTTTTCAGTGTTAAAGTCTTACTCATTCACTTGGAGGTGGATGGTCTGCCTTACCTCCAAAACACACCTTAGATTGTCCATCTCTCACCATCGATTAATACATGGCTTTGACAGTGGCAGTGACCTTCTGATGGGGCTCATTTTCATTTTTTCCCCTACAATCTGTTCTCCCCTTAACACAGAGATGGCATTGAGAACAGTTCAATTGATTCCTGTTTTAGTTCATTGGTGTTAGTTAATGTTAGTTGCTCAGTCGTGTCTGACTCTTTGTGACCCCATGGACTGTAGCCTGCCAGGCTCCCCTGTCCATGGAATTCTCCAGGCAAGAATACTGGAGTGGGTTAGCCATTCCCTTCTCCAGGGGATCTTCCTGACTCAGGGATCGAACCCGGGTCTCCTGCATTGCAGGTAGTTTACCGTCTGAGCAACCAAGGAAGCCCTTGTTTTGATTAGAGTAAAATTGAAACTAATCATGACTTCCAATGTCTCCCATTAGTAGATTTCTGTTACATTGATATCATTAAAAGCAGCCACAGATCTTATTCTGTTTTTCAAAATATCAAGCCCTTTTTGTTTCTTTCTTGGTTGCTTTCTTATTCGGGGCCTTTTCACTGGTCTCATCTCTCCCAGCTCATGACAAGTCACAAATTTGTGCTCAAAATGATCACCCCTTTCTTTTTCTTTATAGACTTATATCACAATTTTATTATCTTATTTCTCTATTATTTCATTTGCATAAGCCTCTCTCTTCTATAAGAGCTACATGAAGCCAGAAGCCTTATTTCTATCTTGTTTAGCATTGTATCTGCAATGTTAAATGAGCCTGGCATGGAACAAGTACTCAGTAAATATTTGTTTGGTGAGCAAATGAGTGAACAAATGAACACGAGGCAGTATTATTGACCATCCATGTTTCCATGACTAAGAGAGTTAGAAAATGAAGTGATGATGACCACCCACAATGATGATAATATGCAAGATGTCTCTGTGCCTGCGGGTAGTTGAAAAGAAGTAAATGTGAAAGTTTTAACAGTTGAGAAAGTAGTGCATAATAATTGCAAACATATTGTTTTTGTTTGTCAGGCATTGTTCTAAGAAAAGGAAGCATATTAATTCTTTAAGTCTCACTATAACCCCACCAAATAGAAGCTGTTATTAGCACCCATATTTTATAGATGAGGAAATAGTTGCAAAGGAGTTGAGTAAACTGATGCTCAAGATCACACAGTTAGCAAACGTGAGGGGAGGATGTGAATCCAACAATCTTGTCCACATAGCTACCCCACTCTATGACTCTCTAAAGTAGTCTAACAGGCTCATCAACATGATACGGATACTGAATGATGCAAGCAAGGATCATAGCTCATAACTGTTCATATCCACTTAGCAGTTAATTCTCTACCTTACATGTGCTGGTCATATATCAGGTTGAATCGGAATTCAGCAGGGTAAGTGAGGAAAGAAAAGTCTTAAGCTAGACCTTAAAAATCAACACGTTAGTTGAAAGAATATTCTAGAGGTCATCGGGAAAAAAAGATGATAAATAAAAACAGGGAACATTTTGATAATACAGATTATAAGATTTTTATAGAATCCAAAAAAAGTAGGATAAATGAATGTGTTTCCAGGGAAAGAACAGCATCCCAAAGAAAGAGGGTAGCTTGACTAGACAACACAAATACATGATGAAATTGGCAAACAGAACCCTTCAGTGGAGAGGAATGATTCATGAGGCTTCATAGCTTGATGAAAATATCGTCTCTAGGGGCCATGCAATTTTTAATTCACTGATTCCATACAGTGACTTCTTGGTATCCACGGGAGATTGGTTCCAGGACAACTTCACAGCCCTGTGTGTGTGTGCTAAGTTGCTTCAGTTGTGTCCAACTCTTTGTGACCCCATGGACTATTGCCTGCCAGGTTCCTCTGTCCACGAAATTCTCCAGGCAAGAATACTGGAGTGGGTTGTAATAATGCCCTCCTCCAAGGGATCTTCCTGACTTACCCCATGATACCAACAATTTCCAGATGCTCAAGTCCCTTATATAAAATGGAAAAATATTAACACATAACCTATGCACACCCTTCTGTATATATTACATTATCTCTAGATTACTTATGAAACCTAATACAATGTAAATGCTATGTAAATAGTAATAAATACAATGTAAATGTCACACTGTGAATTGTTGCCAGTTTGCAGCAAATTCCAATTTTGCTTTTTGGAACTTTCTGAAATTTTTTTCCAATTATTTTCAATCTGCAATTAGTTGAATCTGTAGATGTGGATCCTGTGGGTACAGAGGGCCAGCTGTATTTACCAAGCAACCTTCAAATTTAAATTCAATTTCTCAATGTTTCCTGACCTGGAAAAGAAAGGTCCAAGATCATAGGCAGACTTGTTGTTGCCAATAGGGATGTGGGTATGGAAGGGATGGATTGGAAGTTTGGGATTTGCAGATACAAACTATTACATACAGAATGGATAAACAGCAAGGTCTTACTGGGAACTATGTTCAGTATGGTTCTGTAATAAACCATAATGGATAAGAATATGAAAAAGAATATATACATGTATGCCTGAATCATTTTGCTATAAGCAGAAACAAACACAACATTATGGTAAAGAATCTGCCTGCAATGCGAGTGGCCTTGATTGGATCCCTGGGTTGGGAAGATCCCCTGCAGAAGGGAATAGCTACCTGCTCCAGGATTCTTGCCTGGAGAATTCCATGGACAGAGGCTAACTGTCCATGGGGTCACAAAGAGTCGGACACAGCTGACCAGCTAACACACACTATACTTTTGCAGGAGTAGAGACTCAGATATAGAGAACAGACAAATGGATACAGAGGGGGAAGGATAGGGTGGGACAAATTGAGAGAGTAGCATGGAAATATATACATTACCATATGTAAAACAGATAGCTGGTGGGAAATTGCTGTGTAACACAGGGAGCTCAACCTGGTGCTGTGTTATGACCTAGAGGCATGAGATATGGGGGCCGGGGACTGATAAGATAAGAGGGAGGTTCAAGGAGGGGGGTCGTATGGGTGCCTATGACTGATTCATGCTGATGTATGGCAGAAACAAACACAACATTGTAAAGCAATTATTGTCCAATTAAAAATAAATCAATTTTAAAAAGAGTTTGTTTTCAATCAAGAATTATGTATCTTGATCTCTCTAGTACACACACAGACACGCATGTGAGCATACACACTGCCTTCTCCCAGCATACAGTTATATACTATTCTAATATTATCATCCCCCTGACACAGACCACACCCATAGACATCATAAGGGGTGAGAACTGGGAAAAGGAGCATGGGGTGACACTGATTGAAAAGACTTGAATGAATTTGTTTATCCAACATGGTCTGATTTTCAGCATTATCCCAAGAGTTTTGTTGCCTGGGTCCCTCCCAAGGCTAACATTAATCAGTTGACATAAAAACACTCATAATTACATAGATCTTAGATAAAAACTGGGGATACAGATAAAACACATTCTAAAATAAAGGCAGTGCAGTTCATCACAGAAGGGCTCTGTTCAGTGGATAGGAAATACAGGCTGGATGGCTGTAACATTACTGTATACTCTTGGAAATATGACCTTGACACCCTGGACTGTGTGGCAAGGCCTCCAGTCTTTCTCCAGTCTTAATTGAAATCAAACTAAACTAAATGTAAGGCTTTTCCTTCCCTCCCCCCTTTTCTCCTTCATTCCATTACTTTTTCATAGTTAATGTCTATGTGGAACTAACTGGCTGCACTGTTTTTCAATTCATTCTCCCCAAAGCCTCCTCTGGAGCCATAAAACCATGAATAAGAGGAATTAGCAAACAGAAAGCCTATGATTTTAGAGTATCTGGGGTAAATGGGAATATAATTAGGCTGGTGCTGGTTTACAATTAGGAGAGGGATTATATCTGCCTTTGCTCACTGTCTACCAAGGTAACCTGGAGAAATACGACTAATTTGGAGGAGAATTATCGCGTTAGCCCATAGCTGTCGTTCAGCGTCTCTCTCCCCAGCTGCGGTAACTCCACCAGCCCCTTCTTGCAGAGAAAGCCCCCTCTACCACCCCTGCTGCTTTATAAATGCTCTCTTCAACCCAAAGGGATTGTGCTCACAGCACAGTGCAATTTTCATTTAGAAATGGACTTCCAATCGTGTTGACACACCTCATTAGCTAAGACCGACCTCTTAAGTCAGGGAGTTTCATACAGGTGTTAAGTACTGGAGGAAAAAAAAAAAAAAACCCTAATAAGTCAACGAAGAAAAGCTTTATTCTTCACCCAAATAAATAAGGGAAGACAGCGTTTCTTACTCCAAGTCCCTTGTACCGTGTAATTCTAAGCTTAATCATCTTCGCTGTTGCTATTGTTTTATTTTATTTTCTTTTTCTCCACTCTAGGGTGGAAAGTCGCATTATTTGTAGATGATGCGGGTGCGGTTACACACGAGTTTGGCTTTCTAGAATTATAGAAAAATGGCGCAATATTGTTTCTCTCTCCATGGCTTCCGCCCATGTGCGCTCTCCTCATTGTCAGGTGTGCCATTTGGAAGTATTCAGTTAAATTTATTTAAATGTTTAATTTTATCAGCCTCTGCTGAGCGTGCATTTGGCACTTTATTTTACTTATTGGTTTATCCGATGAGCTGTTTCTCAGTTGTCTAAGGGAGTATGTGTACTGATAACTGTGGCAGGTGTTTAAGCGTTTGGCAGGATTTGTCACTTGGAAGAGAACCAACCCAGCTTGGGCCCTGTCCTGTGGTAGTAAATTTCAGCTCCGCTGTAGGTTTCTCCCGCTCATCGATGATTTACTTGTCAGGGAAGAGCCTCTAAGAGGTTCTATTGAGTTAGATGACTCTGCCATCCTCAGAAATATTTAATGAATCAGTTCCCATTATAAGAGTAGGCTGGAGACAATCGCTTGTCTATTTTGCTCTTTTTCTTCCTGTTTCTTTCTAAGCCTTTTCCTGACAAAGAAAATTGCATCCTAAACCTGCCCTATGCAATTAATGTGTGATCTTTGTCTTTTTTTTTTTTTGGACATCATTTTATGTTTCATGATGAGCGTTTGCTAACAGCAGAAATGGGATGGAGGATGTCAGGAGAGAGAAACTACTCGAAAGGCTTTATGTGATGAACCACATTGTCAAGCATTACTGGAAAAAATACGACCGCAGAACAATGACAAAACGCAGGGGAGAGACACCAATGACACCCACAGATAACCATGTGCATTTAAGTTCCTCTAACTTCCTTATTCACAGGTAGACCTTCTGCAAAGCAGATTCTGGAATGCTATTGGGGTAAATTGATAGCTTTTAGAACCAGGATGCTTTTCTTAGTAAACTTGGTGTCCCCTCTCCAGGTTTCATGGAATCATTTTTGTTTTAACTCTCCTTCTAAGTCTTTTTCACTTAACCTATCTGTAATCTTGCTTCATTCTAACTATAGACTATCTCTAATGATATTTCCAGAGATGTGAAACAATGACACTTTGGGGAGCTTTTGTTTTTAAAATTTTATTTCTTTTAAATTAATTTTTTACTTCGTTTTTAAACTTTTGGCTTTGTATTGGAGTATTAACAATGTTGTGATAGTTTCAGGCAAACAGCAAAGGGACTCAGGCATACATATACATGTATCTATTCTCTCCCAAACTCACCTCCCATCCAGGCTGCCACATAACATTGAGCAGAGTTCCACTTGCTATACAGTGGATTGTACCACCTCACTTAAAACAAGCAGCGACTAGCCCACTTCCTGAATCACATACCCTGTTCTGTTCAGAAACATTTTCTGTGATTCAGGATTGGTGGCTCAGTCGCTCAGCTGTATCTGAATCTTGTGATCCCATGGACTGTGGCCTGCCAGGCTCCTCTGTTCATGGGATTTCCCAGGCAAGAATACTAGGGTGGGTTGCCATTTCCTTCTGCAGGGATGTAACCCACATCTCCTGCACTGCAGGCAGATTCTTTACCACTGAGTCACCAGGGAAGTAGTGATGTTAAAGTTTTTATTTGCTCACTTAAGACGCTCAGATATCATCACAATTCTAGTTGGTTTCAGATTGTGTTCTGGAAAGAAATGCTCTAGTGCTTTGTTACTGAAGCTCTAATAACTCTAAGAGTGATGCTGCTGCTGCTAAGTCGCTTCAGTCGTGTCCGACTCTGTGCAACCCCATAGACGGCAGCCCACCAGGCTCCCCCATCCCTGGGATTCTCCAGGCAAGAACACTGGAGTGGGTTGCCATTTCCTTCTCCAATGCATGAAAGTGAAAAGTGAAAGTGAAGCCGCTCAGTCGTGTCCGACTCTTAGCGACCCCATGGACTGCAGCCTACCAGGCTCCTCCGTCCATGGGATTTTCCAGGCAAGAGTACTGGAGTGGGGTGCCAGTGCCTTCTCCAACTGTAAGAATAACCTTCTTGAAGAATGTAGATTCTAGCCAGAAACTAGATTGACTTGGATCAGAATCTACAGAGGGAGGAGCCCAGGAATCTATAACTTTGACAAAGGCTTACTTTTACTATCAGACAATTTTGGGAAACATTGCTGTGTGTGTGTGAGCTGTTGGTCTAGGGGAAAGAAAATGGTCTATGAAGACGTGGACTTGAGTCTCGGCTTTCTCATTTCCTAATTATGTGGCCTGGCAAGTAAACTTCTCTGATCCTCATTTTTCTAATCATTAGATTAAGGATAATACTAATAGAGGCTGATATTAAAAATATTTGACAGCCTGGTGGCATGGCAGCCACTGATTAGAGTCAATACTAGCCAGAGCTGTGTGCCAGGCATCGATTTCTTTTTTAAGTCTTTATTGACTTTGTTCAATAAAAACTTGGACTTTATTGCAAGTCCAAGGGTCCAATAAAGAAGATCCAACCAGTCCATCCTAAAGGAGATCAGTCCTGGGTGTTCATTGGAAGGATTCATGTTGAAGCTGAAACTCCAATACTTGGCCAGCTCATGCGAAGAGTTGACCCATTGGAAAAGACCCTAATGCTGGGAAGGATTGGGGGCAGGAGAGAAGGGGACGACAGAGGATGAGATGGCTGGATGGCATCACTGACTCGATGGACATGAGTTTGAGTAAACTCTGTGAGTTGGTGATGGACAGGGAGGCCAGGCGTGCTGGGATTCATGGGGTTGAAAAGAGTCAGGCAGGACTGAGCAACTGAACTGAACTGAACTGAATTTGTTACACCTGTTTCTGTTTTGTGTTTTGGTTTTTGGCCATGAGGTATGTTGAATCATAGCTCCCTGAGTAGGGATCACACCTGCACCCCCTGAACTGGAAGATGTAGTCTTAACCAATGGACCATCAGAGAAGTCCCCAGGCATCAACTTTTCAGTTCTCATTCATGGGGAGAGCAGTTGATGGCAAGAGAGCCTGGGAGTTGAGTCAGGTGGGGAGCACTTGGAAGACTAAGGCCGTGGGTATTTACTAACCCATGAGAAAATATTATAGTATTCCCATAATTGGGAAGGCGATGTCTATGCCTATCAGTAGGCTAGCAGCTCTCAATAAATTCAGATGGTTGGGAATATTAAAATAATGCTTAACATTGCAGTGCCTAGAATCCTGTAGGTATTCAAAAAGTAAAAGTTACTATTAGCGTTCATGCTTTTAATTACTTATTACATATATTATTGTGGAACTGAACCAGACCAGAGAAGATCAGGTCCAAGAGTCCATAGACACTCCCAAAATCTCTAGAATAGGATTATAATCAAGTTATTGATCTAGCCTTGGGAGGGCAAGGATGTGAGTACAGAAAGGGGACTTGAAATTGGGAAATGATTCCAAGTGTGGAAAAACAGCTAAGATATGAATGAGGGTTAGAGGGAACCTCATGTGTCACCTTAAGCAGAGACAGAGCAGATAGGTACAGGGTCCACCGAGACCCCAACCCTGTAGAGAGAGCTACCAAGAATCTAAAGAGACATGTATTCAGATACTCAGTAGTAGATGCCAAGAGCCTAGCTGCAGGGATGGGGTGCAAATTAGGTGAAAGACTAGATGGTAAAGGTGACGCAGCAACTAGAATCCAGCCTTGAGGAGACTTGGCTGCACAAGTCACAGGGTCATAGTAGCAAAAGAAATTGATGTAATGTGGTGATAAAGCTTCTTAAAAAGGAACACGTCGTCCTCTGCCTAAGGACTGGGCTGATTTTGCCCTATGGGTCAAATTGTAGCCTACAGAGGAAGGCTAAGTGGACAATTATCCAAGCAATAACTCTGATCTATGTGATGATGGAGAAGCCCAGTGTTGCAAATTCCAGCGAGAGACTGAGAAAGGAGTGGGTGAGAGAGGATGGCGGTGATTTGCAGAGGTGGGGGCAGGGAAAGAGAAAAGAGGAGAGCTCAGCAGGCAAGGAGATGTCCTTCAGAGACCTGTCAGTCTTTTTCCTCCCATACTCACCGGCTGTCTCTGCCTTTAGACTGTTTTCCTCTCATCCATTGACATTTGCTCCCCAAATAATGTAATTGTGGAAGCCAATCTCTATTGCCCTAGGAAAGCATTATACACATTTATTAAATGGAAACAGAGCTATTTGTAGAGAGCTTAACTTAAAAAAAAAAAAAAAGAAACTACTACTCTTCAGGTGATGACCACAGTGCAGCCTGCAATCCTGTCATTGAGCCACTGCTGGAAGGAAGAACCCAGCTGTTGGCACTTCTGTGGGGCTAGGAGAAGCCCAAATTGAGAAAACTTCATGTTTTGTAACCCACAGCAGTATTGATTATTCTCTGCTGCCTTCTGTGGGAATCAGAAATGATTTTAGCAAGAAGGCTGGCTGGGGGCAAATAGAAAAACAGGTTTCTGAGTAGTTCAAGAAGCACCAGAGAGGGAGCACTGCCAAGTGGGACTTCTGGTTCTCCCGCTGCCTTTCACAACCACCATTTCCTCCGTTTACCTCTGGCCAATGTTGATGTGGAGCCATTGGGAACATTAGCAAACCCCAAAAGGAAGAGTTACCAAACTGCTTCTTGGTTGCCCTCATTTCTAAATGTTGACACTGTTGACTTAGAGTGATTTCCAAGATGGGGACCTGGTCCTTCAGGACTTAAATAATGCATATTTATTTATATCTTTAAATAAGTTTCTTTAGGCACCTCCTATTCTCAGAACTGTCACAGTTAAGCTGAAGGGGGTGAGTTTGGGCTGGAAAGACAGTTTCTTTCTCTGGAGTTTAAATTAAATCCTTGACATTATGAAACATTACAGATCCATTACCATTGTCGATTGTGTACTCTTCCTATGTTTTTCCTATTGCATTATTCAGAATTAAGTTAAGAATTCTTTTTATTGTGTCTTAATGTTTCTGGGATGTGGACAGATCAATATTTCCAGCCTGTGCACACTCTACCTAAGGGCTGTGAGTCATATCTGCTTTGAAAGAAATAGCACTTAAGGACTGTCAGTCAAGTCAGTTGTAAGAAACATAGAACTCTTTAAGAATTACTCTGCCTCCTCCTCACATCTAAATATAGCCAACTAGTTGGAGTGTCTAAGGCAGATAGCTAAGCTGTATTTTTAAAATGGTACAATTGCAATTAATCTACACAAACAAAAAGCTCAATGTCTTATTACCTATGTATAGCAAATATATAATCTTTGTTAAACTAAAAACTATATAACAATATGAGTAAGGAATATAGGTAACAAAATGACCCGGTTTCCTAAAGTCTTTTGGACGTCAATATTAACAGTATATTGTTTTACTAGGTCCTTGTGCCTGGGTTGGAAAAGCACTGGGGCAGGGTATGTGAAGATGAGATTCCTAGTCTCTGTTTGGTCACTGCTTAACTGCATGACCTTTATAAACTACTGCCGTCGACGCTTCCTTAACAAGGTCTGAGTCTCCTTTCAGACTGCAGGTTAAGGACTACATATTAAGAATGGACTGTGTATTTTCAGATTCACTTGCTGCTTCTTTGTGAGAACTTGGAGTTCATATCAATCAGCTTGATATAGAAGAAATCCCCCTTTAACACTCAAACCGGCTTGCCTTATTAGAATTTGCTCATTGTTCCTGGAAGTAAATAAAAGCAAAATTGTTCCTCTGGTATCTAATATACTAATAACATAACAAGTATTTATTCAGTGATGACTTACCTTAAGCTCATCTCTGTGCTAGGTCTGTAGTTAATTGTCTCTCTGTATGAGCTTCCACTTACTGACCACATAATTTATATTTGCAAAGTGATATTTGGATTCTTCCGGCACATTATTGCCAAGAGCACCGATAAAGGAATCATACTATGCCCTAATATCCCTGATTATATTTGTATCAGTGTCATAGAGGTTGTATCAGCAGACAGAACAATGGACTGTACCATTAAATTAGCACAATTTTGCAGCACCGTCTGGCAGAAGCTCACACTTAATCCAAGAGGTTATTCAACCCTATCCAATATGATTACTCTATAAATATTTGCCCAAGCTCAGCACCAGCCGTTGTATCACTAATCACACACAGGTTGGTTATAGCGAAGACCCCCAGTGTCAGCAATTTGAAAAACAAAGCTAATTAGTTTTGATTTAGGGATGGGAAGACTTATTAAGTTGAAAGTGGGGAGTTCGCACAGTATAGTGGCTATTTAGAGCACATAGGAATATGAAAGAGATTTGCTCTTATTTGCATAGGATTTTGAGAAGGAATGGAAGGACTGCCAGGCTAAGAATACAGGCATGTGTGACAATAAGTGGGCTCAGTGTAGTGATGGCTGGGGGGTTGGGGTGAGCAATAGAACAACCCTATTAAAATAGAACAACCCCCTAAAAATATGATCCCAAATGAATATTCATTAAGTAATCAGTGTGTTTCTATATATACCAACTTTAAGACAAGTCCTTGGTTTCCATTTCCAAACAGAGTACTGATCCTAACACTTCAACAGAGAATCCTGGTACCAACTACAGCGTTGACCCATGAGGGTTGATATGGAGGGTGGCAAAGGAATCCCTTCTGCCTGCATCCTTGAACCACCAGTCTACTGTGGTATTTGGGTTTATTATTATTATAGTCTTTCCATCCTCTAAGAATATTTTGAGTTGGAAAAATTTTACTTAGTGACATTTTTTACTTAGCCCTAAACAATGCAGAGCTATTAGCTATTTATTTCACTTTTTGAAAGGCTATTGTTTAACAGAAAGACCTCCTTATTTTTTTTTTTTTTTGTTTTTTTTGTTTTTTTTTAGAAAGACCTCCTTAGACACTAAACCCTGGATAAGGGAGCCACTAGAGGCAAGCACTCCAGTGCTCTTGCCTGGAGAATTCCATGGGCAGAGGCACCTGGTGGGCTACATTCCCTGGAGTCACAAAGAGTCAGACAGGACTGAGACGTTAGCAGTCACACACAGACACTAAAGGAAGAGAAGGAACATTAATCAGCCCTTAAATGGGACCAAGCTGGGACTTCCCTGGCAGTCCAGTGGCTAGGACTTCATCTTCCAAAGCAGGGAATACAGATTTGACCCCTGGTCAGGGAGCTAGGGTCTCACATATCTTGGGGTCAAAACACCAAAAAACATAATACAGAAGCAATATTGTAACAAATTCCACAAGACTTTAAAAACAGTCCACACCATTCTTAGGTGTTTAGGTGTTTTTAGGTGTTTAGGCCAAAAATTGGAGTAAACACTGTATTACCCTCTTTAAATATTCTCTCATTTAATTTAAAACTCATTACAATTTTCTTTTTAAGGTTCTTAATTTCCCCTTTAAAGATGAGGAAACTGAGACCCAGTGGGGTTAAATAATTTGGCTTGGGGCACTTCATACTCTTCCACTGATTACCAGATTTTTCTACTCACAGTTGAGATCTTGGGAAAGTCTTTCCTTTCTTTGGTGTCACTTGCCTCCTCGGTGAAGTAACAGGAATAGCTAAGATCATCAGTCTCTCAACTTTTTTGATTATACTATCTTATTAATTTAAAAAAATCTTGGAGCATTTATAGACAAATACGTATTTACAGTAAGTCACATGTATAGTAGTGTGAATCCATTCATTAATTAATGAGCTTATGGCTTTCTTAATTTTACACTGAAAATATAAATCTTTGTATTTTCCCCTCAGGATTGAATCAAGATATCAAGATCATATGCACCCTACTTTGTAAACTCCAGGACTCAATGATCTCCACCAGCTTTCAAAATCTACGATTCCAGGCTGTCCATTCAGCTTTGTAAATTATAGAAAGAATACTTTGATGAAAATCTTGGCATGAGTAAATTATGATTGAAGAGGCAGAAGCAACTGAAAAAACTAGGCCAGGAATGCTCAGTTGAAAGCCCTGGGCAATGTAATGTAGAAAAACTGGAAACTCAATAAATGGTGAGGAAGAAGAAGAGATGGGAGGAGATGATGATGATAATAACAACACAGTAGAATACTTGCTATGTTTTGGCCCTAAGTCATTTTACAAATATTTCTTTATTTTTGTAATCACCACCACAACACTGCGAGGTAGGAGCTACTGTCTTTAAATGGGGAATGGAGGAGATGGAAGTGAGGAACAGAGAAGTCAGGTATCCTCATTGATTGTATATCTAATAAAAAGCTGAGCTGAGATTCAAAGGCAGTCTCTGAGTCTCAGAAATGAGACCATTGTAGAAAATTGCAAAGTATTAGTGGACATTTCTTCATTGCCTTATTATGAGCAACTCAGTGATTGTTTTAGTCAGAGTTCTCTAAGAGAGAAGGGTAGATAAGTAGACAGATAGATAGATGATAGATAGAGTTATTATTAAAAAAACCTGGTTCGTGTGATGATAGAAGCTGGGAAGTCTGTAATCTTCAGTGTGGGCTGGCAGCTTGAAGACCCGGGAGACCAATCGTGCAGATGAAGACCAGAAGCAATTGGCTGAAAAAGTCCTTCTTAATCTGGGAGGCCAACTTATTTTGTTCTATTTAGGTCTTCAACTGATTAGATGCAGCCCACCCATATTATGGAGGACAATATTCTTATTTGGTATTCATCAATTTTAAAATTAATCTCATTCAAAAATATCTCCCAAGTTGACCTTACCACCTCATCAGTGTAAGCCATTCAGTGTATTTCATCTACACTATTTCTGAGATTACAAGGTAAGGAGAGTGGCTGTGCTTTGCTGGAGCAGCCGTGAAGAGATACCCCATGCCCAAGATAGGAGAAACCCAAGTAAGATGGTAGGTGTTGCAAGAGGGCAGACACACTGAAACCATAATCACAGAAAACTAGTTAATCTAATCACACTAGGACCACAGCCTTGTCTAACTCAATGAAACTAAGCCATGCCCTATGGGGCCACCCAAGATGGGAGGGCATGGTGGAGAGGTCTGACACAATGTGGTCCACTGGAGAAGGGAATGGCAAACCACTTCAGTATTCTTGCCTTGATAACCCCATGAACAGTATGAAAAGGCAAAATGATAGGATACTGAAAGAGGAACTCCCCAGGTCAGTAGGTGCCCAATATGCTACTGGAGATCAGTGGAGAAATAACTCCAGAAAGAATGAAGGGATGGAGCGAAAGCAAAAATAATACCCAGTTGTGGATGTGACTGGTGATAGAAGCAAGGTCCAATGCTGTAAAGAGCAATATTGCATAGGAACCTGGAATGTCAGGTCCATGAATCAAGGTAAATAGGAAGTGGTCAAACAGGAGATGGGAAGAGCCTCGACATTCTAGGAATCAGCAAACTAAAATGGACTGGAATGGGTGAATTTCACTCAGATGACCATTATATCTACTACTGCAGACAGGAATCCCTTAGAAGAAATGGAGTAGCCATCATGGGCAACACAAGAGTCCAAAATGCAGTACTTGGATGCAATCTCAAAAACGACAGATTGATCTCTGTTCATTTTAATCAAGTCTATACCCCAACCAGCAATGCTGAAGAAGCTGAAGTTGAACGGTTCTATGAAGACCTACAGGACCTTTTAGAACTAACTCCCCCAAAAGATGTCCTTTTCATTATAGGGGACTGGAATGCAAAAGTAGGAAGTCAAGAAATACCTGGAGTAACAGGCAAATTTGGCCTTGGAATGCGGAATGAAGCAGGGCAAAGACTAATAGAGTTTTGCCAAGAAAATGCACTGGTCATAGCAAATACCCTCTTCCAACAACACAAGAGAAGACTCTACATGTGCACATCACCAGATGGTCAACACCGAAATCAGATTGATTATATTCTTTGCAGCCAAAGATGGAGAAACTCTATACAGTCAACAAAAACAAGACCAGGAGCTGACTGTGGCTCAGATCATGAACTCCTTATTGCCAAATTCAGACTCCAATTGAAGAAAGCAGGGAAAACCACTAGACCATTCAGGTATGACCTATATCAAATCCCTTATGTTTATACAGTAGAAGTGAGAAATAGATTTAAGGGACTAGATCTGATAGATAGAGTGCCTGATGCACTATGAAATGAGGTTCATGACATTGTACAGGAGACAAGGATCAAGACCATCTCCATGGAAAAGAAATGCAAAAAAGCAAAATGGCTGTCTGGGGAAGCCTTACAAATAGCTGTGAAAAGAAGAGAAACAAAAAGCAAAAGAGAAAAGGAAACATACAAGCATCTGAATGCAGAGTTCCAAAGAATAGCAAGAAGAGATAAGAAAACTTTCTTCAGTGATCAATGCAAAGAAATAGAGGAAAGCAACAGAATGGGAAAGACTAGAGATCTCTTCAAGAAAATTAGAGACACCAAGGGAACATTTCATATGAAAATGGGCTTGATAAAGGACAGAAATGGTAGGGACCTAACAGAAGCAGAAGATATTAAGAAGAGGTGGCAAGAATACACAGAAGAACTATACAAAAAAGACCTTCACAACCATGATGATCAAGATGTTGTGATCACTCACCTAGAGTCAGACATCTTGGAATGTGAAATCAAGTGGGCCTTAGAAAGCATCACTATGAACAAATCTAGTGGAGGTGATGGAATTCCAGCTGAGCTATTTCAAATCCTAAAAGATGATGCTGTGAAAGTGCTGCACTCAATATGCCAGCAAATTTGGAAAACTCAGCAGTGGCCACAGGACTGCAAAAGGTCAGTTTTCATTCCAATTCCAAAGAAAGGCAATGCCAAAGAATGCTCAAACTACCACATAATTGCACTCATCTCACATGCTAGTAAAGTAATGCTCAAAATTCTCCAAGCCAGGCTTCAGCAATACATGAGCCGTGAACTCCCTGATGTTCAAGCTGGATTTAGAAAAGGCAGAGGAACCAGAGATCAAATTGCTAACATCTGTTGGATCATGGAAAAAGCAAAAGAGTTCCAGAAAAACATCTATTTTTGCTTTATTGACTATGCCAAAGCCTTTGGACTGTGTGGATCACAATAAACTGTGGAAAATTCTGAAAGAGATGGGAATACCAGACCACCTGACCTGCCTCTTGAGAAACCTATATGCAGGTCAGGAAGCAACAGTTAGAACTGGACATGGAACAACAGACTGGTTCCAAAGAGGAAAAGGAGTACGTCAAGGCTGTATATTCTCGCCCTGCTTATTGAACTTCTATGCAGAGTACATCATGAGAAATGCTGGGCTGGAAGAACCACAAGCTGGAATCAAGATTGCTGGGAGAAATATCAATAACCTCAGATATGCAGATGACACCATCCTTATGCAGAAAGTGAAGAGGAAGTAAAAAGCCTCTTATGAAAGTGAAAGAGGAGAGTGAAAAAGTTGGCTTAAAGCTCAACATTCAGAAAACAAAGATCATGGCATCTGTTCCCATCACTTCATGGGAAATAGATGGGGAAACAGTGGAAACAGTGTCAGACTTTATTTTGGGGGGCTCCAAAATCACTGCAGATGGTGACTGCAGCCATGAAATTAAAAGACGCTTACTCCTTGGAAGAAAAGTTATGACTAACCTAGATAGCATATTGAAAAGCAGAGACGTTACTTTGCCAACAAAGGTCCGTCTAGTCAAGGCTATGGTTTTTCTAGTGGTCATGTATGGATGTGAGAACTGGACTGTGAAGAAAGCTGAGTGCCAAAGAATTGCTGCTTTTGAACTGTGGTGTTGGAGGAGACTCTTGAGAGTCCCTTGGACTGCAAGCAGATCCAACCAGTCCATCCTAAAGGAAATCAGCCCTGGGATTTCTTTGGAAGGAATGATGCTAAAGCTCAAACTCTAGTACTCTGGCCACCTCATGTGAAGACCTGACTGATTGGAAAAGATTGATGCTGGGAGGGACTGGGGGCAGGAGGAGAAGGGGACGACAGAGGGTGAGATGGCTGGATGGCATCACTGACACAATGGACGTGAGTCTGAGTGAACTCCAGGAGTTGGTGATGGGCAGGGAGGCCTGGCATGCTGCTATTCATGGGGTCGCAAAGGGTCGGACACAACTGAGCGACTGAACTGAACTGATTTCTGAGATGGATTCTTGAACTGATTAAAACCAATTAAGGCCAAGAAAGCTTATCTCTGTGATTTAATGTGTTTCCAGAGACAGGACTCTCTTGCAAATACGAGGGAAGAGGTTGCCTGGAGCGCAGCCAGCACCAAGGAAGCAGAGCAGAGTGGCAGAGAGACATCCCAATTTTATCTTAAGAAACTTGATACAAGCATTGTAGAAGCTAGATATACCTGTGGACTATCCAATTATGAGACTTGATAAATCTTTTCTAATTGAATTTGAGTTGAGCATTCTGATACTTGCAACATAAAAAGTTCTAACAAATATATAGAGAGAAGTTTGGCAGGGAATGATCCCAAAGGTGTTTAGATCAACTTCAGGTTATAGGCAGCTACCATGATTTATTGGGCTTCCCAGATGGTGTAGTGGTAAAGAATCTGCTAGGAGATGTAAGAGACGCAAGTTCAATCCCTGTGTTGGGAAGATCCCCTGGAGGAGGAAATGGCACTCCGCTCCAATATTCTTGCCTGGAGAATTCCATGGGAAGAGGAGCCTGGTGGGCAATAGTCCATGGAGTCCCAAAGTGTGGGACATGACTGAGTGACTGAACATACCCCCCACCTCCACACACACACACCATCAAAAAGACTGTGGCAGCTGACTATTAGACAGGTCCAAGAAAGCATTGCAGGCAGTTTTGTGTATTTCTAGGTTCAAGGAAAAGCCAGGCTGACCTTTTCTGCCAGATGAACTATTGCCTGCTTCATGGTTTCACCTAAGACTCACTTAATGACAACAAATAAAGAGAAGGATGTGGCCATACATCAATAAAATAAAACCAGAATTTTTTGAAGACTTGGTGACTAAAATTACTTTAATGTACTCTAGAAAACAATTCTTCTTAAGCTGCAGCAAAAATAATCTTTCACAAGTCCCTTTTACAAACATTTTCCCTTTTTTCTCAATCCTGGTCAATCTCACTGTATTTCAGACTTTTCTTTTGCTCACATTGTCTCCCTGCTAACTGTCTATCTGATGGTACCAAAAAGTGCTGTCCTCTTCAAGAGCATTTTCCTGTTTGTTTTCACTCAGATTGATCTTTTTCTAAAACCATCAAGGTTGGTATTGCCTTTTCTACTCATCTGAGCACTTAGTCATGTCTTGTATGATTACTTTGTGGACTCGTGTCCATGAAAGAAAAAGAGAGATGAACCACTCCAATTCATTCTTAGAAGACCAAATTAGAATGCACTCAAGGATTTGCCCTATAGGTCAGGCAAGAAAGAAAACAGAACGGGGAAAGATCTAGATGTATTGCTTAACCTTAACTTAGAGATAGGCACATGGAGACTGGAATGCTTTCAATTGCAAAATCAGACCATATTAGACAAAAAGGATGTCAGTCCCTTCAGGTTCAAACGTATCATCAGTCTCTCAAAGGAGGAGCAATGTAGTGATGAGCACGTGATGACAAACCAACAAATCAGGCATGGAGAACAAGCCCAGAAGTCAGGAAATAGCCAGAGTGACAGAAATTTTTGGCAAAGAAGACTTACGTGGAGTCTGAAATGAAACCAAGACTTTAGGCATTGAGATTAGGGGCATAAGCAGAGGGTAAGTACTCTCTGATTTAAATTAGATATAGGTCTTAATCTGGAGTTAGGTCAGAGAAATAGAATGCTCTAAAATAATCCTTCCCCCCCTCCCAAATAAAATAAAATAATCCCAAACAAGAATCATGACTGCACAACATAAAAGCTGGAAACTTAGCCTTAGAAAATGTAGGATCTAGTTTACAGCTGAGTGATCTTGAACAGGCATTATAACCTCTCTGTGACTCAGTTTCCTCTCTGGTAAAATGAGAGGGTTGGGCCAAAGGAACCCAAGGTTCTAAGGGGGTGATTCAGGGTTCATATTTGTTCCAACCAGTAAAGATTTTAGACCATCTAAGAATCCGCACCTTGCTGAAAATTATTTTAAATATTAAGGTTCTGTGTAAGAGTTCGTTTGAAAATAGAACTCTACTGAAAAAAAAAAAAAGTTTGAAAACCACTTGAACAGATGCTACTAGAGTCTGATTTTATGCTATAAGCTAGAATTATTTATCCTTCCACCAAATAACCCTAGATGATAAGTGATTTGTGTTTTATTTATATCATTTGAGAATGTCTTGTGAAGAAAAGGGCCTAAAGTACCTTTGGCAAAGGAAGAAATCAGATATTTGGATTTCTGATCATATATATTTACAATCGTATTTTACATTAAAAAGTAGGACACATTCTGATGTATTACATATAATACATTTTTTTTAACAGTAAAGAGAAATATAAGGAAGAAGATGGAAATTATGTGGATGCTTTTAAGCTGGAGAAAATAATCATCACCATTTCATTTATTTTCTTCCTGTCTTTTTTGTGTCTGTGTGTGTGCATGCCCACACCACAATGTTTTTCAACAAACTTAAGGCCCTTTATTTATATTCTGTACATTTTAAGGTGAGTAGGAATAGTGTGGTAGGAGTGTTAAAATATTACAAAAGTAACCAAATTACAAGACCATGTCAACATGCCATAAAAGAGAGAAATATAAGCTGCTACAAAAGTTAAGCAGAAGGCTTCTCTGGTAGTCCAGTGGTTAAGAATCTGCCTTGCAATGCAGGGGACACAGGTTTGATCCCCGGCCTGGGAAGACTAGAGATCAAAGGTCCTCCATGTGGAGGAGCAACTAAGCCCAAGCACCACAACTACTGAGCCCACACTTTAGAGCCCGTAAGCTGTAACTGCTGAGACCATGAGTGACAACCGAAACCCAGGTGCCCTAGAGCCTGTGCTCTGCAACAAGAGAAGCCATGGCAATGAGAAGCCTGCACAGTGCAATGAAGAGTAACCCCCACTCGCTGCAACTAGAGAAAGCCCAAGTGCAGCAATGAAGAGCCACTATAGCCAAAAAATAAAAATAAACCTTTTTTAACAAAAAAAGTTCAGCAAAAATGAGATCACTTTAAAGAAAAGCAATATTTTATTTTTTGGCTGCATCATAAGGCATGCAGAACTTCCTCCTTGTCCAGGAGTTGAACCCATGAACCCACTGGAAGCATGGAGTCTTCCCTACTGGACCACCAGGGAAGTCCCTGAGATCACGTTTAACTGGGTAGAAGTTTCAGAATTAAGAGAAAAGAAGCCCAGTGGGTTTTAGATAGACTGATGTGAGAGAGAAGATATTATCAGATAAGAGGAGAGGTTATCGAAATGGAAATGAGGGGAACATGTGTTGATTGATCAATTCCAGAGTGAGAAATCCATCTAGGCTATCTCCCTAGTCTCTGCTTTCTGTTCCTGGCTTGGCATTTCACACACAGTCAGGCCTTGTCTTATTGTGCTTCACAGATGCTGCACTTTTTACAGATTAAAGGTTTGTGGCAACCCTGCACTGAGCAAGTCTATCAGTTCAATTTTCCATCAGCATTTACTCATTTCATGTCTTTGTGTCACAATTTGATAATTCTCACAATATTTTAAAGCCTCCACCAGCAAAAAGATTACAGTTCATTGAAGGCTCACATGATGGTTAGAATTTTTAGCAATAAAGTGCTTTTTATTTGAGGTGTGTACATGATTTTTTTTAGACATAATGCTATTGCACATTGAAGAGGCTACATATAATCCAAATATAACTTTTATATGCACTGAGAAACCAAAATATTCCTGTGACTTGCTTTATTGTGATATTCAGTTTATAGTGGAAGTCTGGAACTGAACCTTCAATATCTCCAAATTATATCTCTATAGCTAAAATAGCAGCATTATTTATAATTGCCAACATATGGAAGCAACCTAGATGTCCATCAACACATGAATGGATAACGATGTACAATATATATACAACTTATGTACTGTATATATACACAATATATGCATACAATATACACAATGGAATATTACTCAGCCATAAAAAATAATGAAATTTTGCCATTTGCAACTACATGGATGGACTCAGAGGGTATTATGCTAAGTGAAATACATCAGACAAAGACAAATACCATATGATATGTGGAACTTAACAAACAAGACAAACTAGTGAATATAACAAGAAACAAGCAGACTCAGAGAACTAACTAGTGGTTACCAGTGGTGAGTGGGAAGAGGGGAGGGGCATAATAGGGGTAGGGCATTAAGAAGTAGAAACTACTATGTATAAAATAAATAATCTATAAGGATATACAGCCAACACAAGGAATATAGTTAATATTTTATAATAACTATAAGTGCAATATAACTTTTAAAATTGTGAATCATTATGTTGCACACCTGAAACATATAATATTGCACATCAACTATATCTCAATAAGAAATAATTTGTATACTGGTCCCATAACTGTTAACATATTTTGGCTTTCCTAAGCCACTGCTGACATAGAATAGAAGATTCACAGTTGACACAAAGAGCCCTGCCAATGTCAATGCAGGGCACCTCTTCACAGCTGCTCCAGCAAAGCGCAGTCGCTTCTCCTGACCTTGGACACGGCGTATCTCCTCTCACGCTCCAGCACCACTCAGTGCCACTTCAATATCATGGTTATCCAAGTCTATGCCCCAACCAGTAATGCTGAAGAAGCTGAAGTAGAACGGTTCTATGAAGACCTATAAGACCTTCTAGAACTAAGGCCCAGAAAAGATGTCCTTTTCACTATAGGGGACTGGAATGCAAAAGTGGGAAATCAAGAAACACCTGGAGTAACTGGCAAGTTTGGCCTTGGAGTACAGAATGAAGCAGGGCAAAGGCTAATAGAGTTTTGCCAAGAGAACGCACTGGTCATAGCAAACACCCTCTTCCAACAACATAAGAGAAGACTCTACCCAAGAACATCACCAGATGGTCAACACCAAAATCAGATTGATTATATCTTTGCAGCCAAAGATGGAGAAGCTCTATACTGTCAGCAAAAACAAGACCAGGAGCTGACTGTGGTCCAGATCATATATCCCTTATTGTCAAATTCAGACTTAAATTGAAGTAAGTAGAGAAAACCACTAGATAATTCAGGTATGACTTAAATCAAATCCCTAATGATTATACAGTAGAAGTGAGAAATAGATTTAAGGGACTAGATCTGACAGAGTGCCTGATGAACTATGGATGGAGGTTCGTGACATTGTACAGGAGACAGGGATCAAGACCATCCCCAAGAAAAAGAAATGCAAAAAAGAAAAATGGCTGTCTGTGGAGGCCTTACAAATAGCTGTGAAAAGAAGAGAGGTGAAAAGAAAAAGGAGAAAAGGAAAGATATACCCATTTGAATGAAGAGTTCCAAAGAATAGCAAGAAGAGATAAGAAAGCCTTCCTCAGTGATCAATGCAAAGAAATAGAGGAAAAAACAGAATGGGAAAGACTAGAGATCTCTTTAAGAAAATTAGAGATACCAAAGGAACATTTCATGAAAAGATGGGCACAATAAAGGACAGAAATGATATGGACCTAACAGAAGCGGAAGATATTAAGAAGAGGTGGCAAGAATACACAGAACTTTACAAAAAAGATCTTCACGACCCAGATAATCACGATGGTGTGATCACTCACCTAGAGCCAGACATCCTGGAATGTGAAGTCAAGTGGGCCTTTAGGAAGCATCACTACGAACAAAGCTAGTGGAGGTGATGGAATTCCAGTTGAGCTATTTCAAATCCTGAAAGATGATGCTATGAAAGTGCTGCACTCAATATGCCAGCAAATTTGGAAAACTCAGCAGTGGCCACAGGACTGGAAAAGTCAGTTTTCATTCCAATCCCAAAGAAGAAGTGAATTCGCTCAGTTGTGTCCGACTCTTTGTGGCCCCACAGACTGTAGCCTCCTAGGCTCTTCCATCCACGGGATTTTCCAGGCAAGAGTACTGGAGTGGGTTGCCATTTCCTTCTCCAGAGGATCTTCCCGACCCAGGGATCGAACCCAGGTCTCCCGCATTGTAGGCAGATGCTTTACTGTCTGAGCCACCAGGGAAGTCAGTGGCCACAGGACTGGAAAAGTCAGTTTTCATTCCAATCCCAAAAGAAAGGCAATGCCAAAGAATGCTCAAACCACTGCACAATTGCACTCATCTCACATGCTAGTAAAGTAATGCTCAAAATTCTCCATGCCCAGGCTTCAACAATATGCGAACTGTGAACTTCTAGATGTTAAAGCTGAATTTAGAAAAGGCAGAGGAACCAGAGATCAAATTGCCAACATCCGCTGGATCATCAAAAAAGCAAGAGAGTTCCAGAAAAACATCTATTTCTGCTTTATTGACTATGCCAAAGCCTTTGATTGTGAATCACAAGAAACTAGAAAATTCTGAAAGAGACAGAAATATCAGACCACCTGACCTGCCTCCTGAGAAATCTGTATGCAGGTCAAGAAGCAACAGTTAGAACTGGATATGGAACAACAGACTGGTTCCAAATTGGGAAAGGAGTATGTCAAGGCTGTATATTGTCATCCTGTTTATTTAACTTATATGCAGAGTACATCATGAGAAGTGCTGGATTGGATGAAGCACAGGCTGGAATCAAGATTGCCAGGAGAAGTATCAATAACCTCAGATATGCAGATGACACCACCCTATGGCAGAAAACGATGAAGAACTAAAGAGCCTCTTGTGAAAGTGAAAGAGGAGAGTGAAAAAGTTGGCTTAAAGCTCAACATTCAGAAAACTAAGACCATGGCATCTGGTCCCATCACTTCATGGCAAATAGATGGGGAAAAAATGGAAACAGGGGCAGAATTTATTTTGGGGGGCTCCAAAATCACTGCTGATGGTAACTGCAGCCATGAAATTAAAAGACGCTTACTCCTTGGAAGGAGGGTTATGACCAACCTAGATAGCATATTAAATAGCAAAGACATTACTTTGTCAACAAATGTCCATCTAGTCAAGGCTATGGTTTTTCTAGTAGTCATGTATGGATGTGAAAGTTGGACTATAAGGAAAGCTGAGTGCCGAAGAATTGATGCTTTTGAACTGTGGTGTTGGAGAAGACTCTTGAGAGTCCCTTGGACTGCAAGGATATTCAGCTAGTCCATCTGAAAGGAAATCAGTCCTGAATATTCATTGGAAGGACTGGTGTTGAAGCTGAAACTCCAATACTTTGGCCACTTGATGTGAAGAGCTGACTTATTTGAAAAGACCCTGATGCTGGGAGAGATTGAAGGTGGGAGGAGGAGATGACAGAGAATGAGATGGTTGGATAGCATCACCAACTCAATGGATATGAGTTTGGGTAAACTCTGGGAGTTGGTGATGGACAGGGAAGCCTGGCCTGCTGCAGTCCATAGGGGTGGGGACATGACTGAGTGACTGACCAGAATTGAACTGAATGTCAATGTAGAGCAATCTATTTTCAGATACTGTGTGAGGTAAGAAGCAGCTATTTTTATCATAATGGGAGTATAAACCCCACCCCTATCTCTCTTAAGCCATGTGAGTACCAGAATAGAACATCATTGATCTTACAGAGATGGCAACATGAAGATCATCCTTGTCTGTAGTCAGTCAGCAATTTCCATACAGACTTTCATACATATATGTGCTGTACTATGAGCAAGTAACCAGGTAAAGACTGATACATCACCTAAGGTTTCCAAAACAAGATGAAGCATAGGTTTTGCTGGACAAAACAGAGTAGAACATGTAGGCAGAAAATTCAGTCTGAATCAAGTTATTGCTGGTTACTGAGCCACTGAATCCGGTGACTGCCAGGTTCTTTCCAAGGAAGAACTGACACTGGGATCAGAGCCTGCTGCGAGTTCCTTGTGTATTAGTTGTTTGATGAAGACATGGCTATGCTTCAAGGGGATTTACATTCTGAACCTGTTTGGTAGAGCCCAGCTCAGCACCTCTCATGAGTCCTTAAAGAAAAACCAACTCCCTAAGTCTTTAGAGAGTTGGATTCTTTATTGAAGACTAATGGGAAAAGAAAAGGAGGGTTATATTACCTACGATGCTTGAAATCCTCATGAAAATCCTCTTTAGCTGTATCTCTCCTCCCTCTGAAGTTCCTCTTTTTTACCAGCCACTTCATCTCTTTCTCAATACTTCCGTTAGCTGCTCCTGCTGATCTACTGGCCTTGGTTTGTCAGGTATCTGCTCTAGTAACCCTCTCTCCTTATCTCTTTTCTATCTTATACAGAGCTATTTAAAACTTCTCTCTTTTTTTTCAACTGTTTTTCCCTCAGTTTTTAAAAAATTATAAAAAAATTTTTCATATTACTTTATTTTTTGCCAACTTCTTTTGAAGGTGCCAGAGAATTGTAAAATTGCAAACTTTCCCTATTTTGAATTTCACAATTTTATATGTGTACTAACATGTATTGTCTGCTTTCAGAATGTCTGTTTAGCAATTTTCAACAAATCTTTCATACTCTTTCAACAGAAAGAAATTTGAGTTACAAATAAGCACTCTTTTGGTTACTGTTATAACTGGTTACATGTCCAGTTGACCTCACTATCAGTGCCAAGGTTTTAATGTCCCAGGAGTTGACTGAACCTGATAATAAGACCATCCCATGTCCCGAGTACTTAACCTTTTCTGCCCTCCAATTCATCCCACTGATGAGAATGGCAAGACAGATCAGTTGAAATCATTGTTGCTTAAATTCTACTGCAAGTTTCTAGAAGAGTGACTTAATTGGTGCTGTAGCAATGCTGGGTAGGCCATGTTGGGGAAAGAGGCTAAAATTGGAGAATCCAGTTTAAAATTCTGTTATTTCTGTGGCCACTGGAAAGGTGTCCCCTGAAAGGAACCTAAAATAATTCTCCCAGTTCTGCTATAGGCTGGGTGAGGTATCTTTTTGTTCTGGACAATTTATTATTTTCCATTTGCTTTTCCACCTAGGAAAGGAGTACTTCTTCTTTGTAAAGAAGATTTGACTAATCTGGTCAGAAGAAAGCCTTTTTAACCTATTTTTTAACCTAATAAAATTCTAGTTTTATAAATCAGCAATACTAAATATACAAGTATGAATTCATTTTGGAGAGACTGAATACTCATCTGGGCCAATAAAAGGGAATTTCAAATATCTTAATATGAAATTACATACTTCTATGTAAAATAGTAAGACAGAGGAATCCGTGTCTCATCTTAGTCAGTTTTGTCCCTACCTTCCCCTATACTTTTTAATTTCTTTTCTTCCCTTTTCTTCCCCTTTTTCTTTTTCTTTTTTTTTTTTAATTCTTTCTTTTTAATTGCTGTATTTCTTTCAAGGTCATTTATATCTGTTCTTCAGTTTCCTAATATATGTAAGGAAGATAATACTTTTTCTAAAGTATTCTTTTAAGAATCAAATTATCGTACCATGGAATATTACTCAGCCATAAAAAGGAACACATTTGAGTCAGTTCTAATGAGGTGGATGAACCTAGAACCTACTACACAGAGGGAAGTAAGTCAGAAAGAGAAACACAAATATCATATATTATTGCATATATATGGAATCAAGAAAGATGGTACTGATGAACCTGTATGCAGGGCAGCTATGGAGACACAGACATAGAGTACAGACTTGTGGACAGAGTAGGGGAAGGAGAGAGAGGGACAAATTGAAAGAGTAACATTGAGACATCCACATTCAGTTCAGTCGCTCAGTCGTGTCTGACTCTTTGTGACCCCATGAACAGCAGCACGCCAGGCCTACCTGTTTATCACCATCTCCCAGAGTTCACTCAGACTCATGTCCATCGAGTCCGTGATGCCATCCAGCCAACTCATCCTCGGTTGTCCCTTTCTCCTCCTGCCCCCAATACCTGCCAGCATCAGAGTCTTTTCCAATGAGTCAGGTCTTTGCATGAGGTGGCCAAAGTACTGGAGTTTCAGCTTTAGCCTCATTCTTTCCAAAGAAATCCCAGGGCTGATCTCCTTCAGAATGGACTGGTTGGATCTCCTTGCAGTCCAAGGGACTCTCAAGAGTCTTCTCCAACACCACAGTTCCAAAGCATCAATTCTTTGGTGCTCAGCCTTCTTCACAGTCCAACTCTCACATCCATACATGACCACAGGAAAAACTATAGCCTTGACTAGATGGACCTTAGTCGACAAAGTAATGTCTCTGCTTTTGAATATATTATCTAGATTGCTCATAACTTTTCTTCCAAGGAGTAAGCGTCTCTTAATTTCATGGCTGCAGTCACCATCTGCAGTGATTTTGGAGCCCCCCAAAATAAAGTCTGACACTGTTTCCACTGTTTCCCCATCTATTTCCCATGAAGTGATGGGACTGGATGCCATGATCTTTGTTTTCTGAATGTTGAGCTTTAAGCCAACTTTTTCGCTCTCCTCTTTCACTTTCATCAAGAGGCTTTTTAGCTCCACTTTCTGCCATAAGGGTGGTGTCATCTGCATATCTGAGGTTATTGATATTTCTCCTAGCAATCTTGATTCCAGCTTCTGTTTCTTCCAGTCCAGTGTTTCTCATGATGTACTCTGCATGTAAGTTAAATAAGCAGAGTGACAATATACAGCCTTGACGTACTCCTTTTCCTATTTGGAACCAGTCTGTTGTTCCATGTCCAGTTCTAACTGTTGCTTCCTGGCCTGCATACAGATTTCTCAAGAGGCAGATTAGGTGGTCTGGTATTCCCATCTCTCTCAGAATTTTCCACAGTTTATTGTGATTCACACAGTCAAAGGCTTTGGCATAGTCAATAAAGCAAAAATAGATGTTTTTCTGGAACTCTCTTGCTTTTTCCATGATCCAGCGGATGTTGGCAATTTGATCTCTGGTTCCTCTGCCTTTTCTAAAACCAGCTTGAACATCAAGGAGTTCACGGTTCATGTATTGCTGAAGCCTGGCTTGGAGAATTTTGAGCATTACTTTACTAGCATGTGAGATAAGTGCAATTGTGCGGTAGTTTGAGCATTCTTTTGCATTGCGTTTCTTTGGAATTGGAATGAAAACTGACCTTTTGCAGTCCTGTGGCCACTGCTGAGTTTTCCAAAATTGCTGGCATATTGAGTGCAGCACTTTGACAGCATCACCTTTCAGGATTTGAAACGACTGGAATTCCATCACCTCCATTAGCTTTGTTTGTAGTGATGCTTTCTAAGGCCCACTTGACTTCACATTCCAAGATGTCTGGCTCTAGATTAGTGATCACATCATCATGATTATCTGGGTCATGAATATCTTTTTTGTACAGTTCTTCCGTGTATTCTTGCCACCTCTTCTTAATATCTTCTGCTTCTGTTAGGTTCATGACATTGTACTTGAGACAGGGATGAAGACCATCTCCTTGGAAAAGTAATGCAAAAAAGCAAAATGGCTGTCTGGGGAGGCCTTACAAATAGCTGTGAAAAGAAGAGAGGCAAAAAGCAAAGGAGAAAAAGAAGGATATAAACATCTGAATGCAGAGTTCCAAAGAATAGCAAGAAGAGATAAGAGAAAGCCTTCTTCAGTGATCAATGCAAAGAAATAGAGGAAAACAACAGAATGGGAAAGACTAGAGACCTCTTCGAGAAAATTAGAGATACCAAAGGAACATTTCATGCAAAGGTGCGCTCGATAAAGGACAGAATTGTTATGGAGACATCCACATTACCATATGTAAATTAGATAGCCAGTGAGCATTTGCTGTATGATGCTGGGAGCTCAAACCCAGAGACCTGTGACAGCCCAGAGGAGTAGGGTGGGGCAGGAGGTGGGAGGAAAGTTCAACAGGGAGGGGATAAATGGATATCTATGGTGGATTCATGTTGATGTATGGCAAAAACTAACACAATATTGTAGAGCAACTGATCTCCAATTGAATTATTTTTAATTAAAAAAAGGAATAAGAAGAATCAAATTATCAGTAGAAGAAAAGACACTAGGAAAAGAATGAGGTGTTACAAAAATTTAAAGTGATTAAAATTAAATTTATGACAGGAAATTATTTGGCCATATGCTCCTATCAGCCATACCTGGCTGTACTGAAAGGGTTGTTGTTGTTGTTTAGTCGCTCAGTTGTTTCCAACCCTTTGCGACCCCATAGACTGCAGCACACCAGGTTTCCCTGTGCTTCACCATCTCCTGGAGCTTACTCAAACTCAAGACCATTGAGTCAGTGAGGCTGTCCAACCATCTCACCCTCTGTCATCCCCTTCTCCTCCTGCCCTCAATCTTTCCTAGCATCAGGATCTTTTCTAATGAGTCAGCTGTTTTCATCAGGTGGCCAAAGTACTGGAGCTTCAGGCTCAGCATCAGTCTTTCCAATGAATAATCAGGACTGATTTCCTTTAGGATTGACTGGGTTGATCTCCTTGCAGTCCAAGAGACTCTGAAGAGTCTTCTCCAATACCACAGTTCAAAAGCATCAATTCTTCAGCACTCAGCCTTCTTTATGGCCCAACTCAAAATATGTTAATTTATATAAAATGTATGCCCTTGTCTATGAATATTTACTGTCACAAGCTTAATTCTTGAAAGTGACAAGTCTGTCAGTCATGTCTGACTTTTTGCAACCCTATGGACTGTAGCCCTCAGGCTCCTCTGTCCATGGGATTCTCCAAGTAAGAATACTGGAATGGGTTGCTGTTCCCTTCTCCAGGGGATATTCTCAACCCAGGGATTGAACCCAGGTCTCCTGCATTGCAGGCAGATTCTTTACTACATTCCTGGGAAAACAATGTAAAATGTCAAGAAACATTTGAATTATGCACATTATTTCCAAGGATAAAAAGTTTTAGTGGGTTTACATTGATAAGTCCATAAAAGTTTCCTGGAATGATTAGAAAAATGTCCACTGAAGCGAACCAAATCAGATATTCTCAGTTCAGGATAAACTGTTCTCTGCTCACCATAAAACTAATACTTCTTAATAACATTGAGTAATCTCAGTGCGGAAGTCTCCCTTTTCTTGCACTCATGCCATTCCTCAGCCCTGCTTGAAAATTTGTACTCTTGCTACCACTGATATATCTGTTCTAGAAAGGAACAGGCTGTCGTTTCCAGGACTGTCAAATCAGGAGCTTTCAGGAGAACGCAAAGATTCACTCTATTATTGCACATCATAGAACTCATGCTTGTAGCTTGAAAATAGAAGTCTTTGGTGTAGGCATTTGCTTGTTTGACAGTTCTGTCCTAAATTTTGAAACCAGTGGTACTGTAAAGTGCCTGTCTGACAATGGTGTACCAGTGCTCATTCATGCAAAATAATTATTGTTCACGGTTCCTTAGCTGAAGTCAATAGCTCTGTGCAAAACACAACATAATGCAGAGATCTAAAGTTACTAAATCAAAACTGAGAAAAAGAATTTTAAATGGGCTTGGCAGAAAAAAAAAAAAAAACTTTTCTCAACACAGTGGAAGCTTCTAATATTTTTAAAAGAGCCTCCACAATAAGAAAATAACTTTTATTAGCGTGTCCTGGTAATTGTTATCACAGAATTTCTATGATGTCAAAGAGATAAAAGCAATTATGGACATAGCAAGTGGTGCCCATTGCTTGGTCTCTAAACTTGAGACTATTTTCAGGTTTGCTTCTGTGAATTCAGGTTTTTGTTTTATTTTAATATCTATATCTAACATATTATCTACCCTGAAGGGCTTGATTTAATTAACCTAATTATGTATATGATTACTAACACACATATGGAATGTTGAACTAGCAAATTTTGGGTTGGCCCTGGTGGCCCAGACAGTTAAGAATCTGCCTGCAATGTGGGAGGCCTGGGTTGGAAGATCCCCTGGAGAAGGATATGGTAGTCCACTCCAGTATTCTTGCCTGGAGAATCCCATAGACAGAGGAGCCTGGCAGGCTACAGTCCATAGGGTCGCAAAGAGTTGACACGACTGAAGTGACTTAGCACAGATTTTTTATCCACACATAACACAATTTGTTTTCCCATTCTTCTTCTGATGGGCATTTAGGTTTTTCCAGTTTGGGACAATTATAAACAAAGCAGTGAAGACATTCTTAAGCAATCCCTTTTGTGTCTAAATGTCCTCATTTCTCTTGAGTGATACCTTAGAGTGGAAATGTTGCGTTAGGTCCTACTATAGGTCCAGAGAAAGAATTCCAGCAACTCCAGTCACAAAATTCAATCATATACATGTGTGCGCATGTTAGTTGCTCAGTAATGTCCAACTCTTTGCGACCCCGTGGACTGTAGCCTGCCAGGCTCCTCTGTCCATGGAATTCTCCAGGCAAGAATACTGGAGTGGGCTGCCATTTCCTTCTCCAGGGGATCTTCCTGACCCAGGTATCAATTCCAGGTCTCCCACCTGGATTAGGACCATAGCCTAGGCCTATGTTTGTTTGTTTTTTTTTTATAGGAACCTACAAGATGGTTTTCCTAGTGTGGATACCCCATTTTTACACTCACAGGCAACATATGAGAATCTCAGTTGCTTCACACCCTCATCAGTATTTTACCTGTCTTTTTAACTGTTGGCATTTTAATGTTAGGGAAGAAATATCTCATTGTGGTTTGACTGCATATCTCTTAAGACTAATGCCATTGGACACTTTTGCATATGTTTCTTAACCATTCATATATCTTCTTTTGTGACGTGTCTGTTCAAAACTTTTGCAATTTCTCTGTTTTTAATTATATGTTTTATCTCCTAATTACTGCTCTCTAGCAGTAATAGTCTTTATATAGTCTTTATATATTTTGCATACATGTTCTTTGTTAGATAAATGTATTGACACTATTTTTTCCCAGACTGCGGCTTGCCTACTCATTTTTTTTTTAAGTCTTTATTAAATTTGTTACAACACTGCTTCTGTTTTATGTCTTGCTTTTTTGGCTGCAAGTCATGTGGGATCTTAGCTCCCTGACCAGGAATCAAATTCAAATCCCCTACATTGGAAGGTGAAGTCTTAACCACTGGATCACCAGGGAAGTCCCCTATTCATTTCCTTAATGATATCATTTGATGAGCAGAATTCTTAATTTTTATGAACTCCAGTGTATCAATTTTTTTCTCTTACAAAGAATGCTTTTTGTATCTAGCCTAAGAAATCTTTGTCAACTCCTAGGTCATGAAGATATTTTCCTATGTCTTATTTCAGAAGTTTTATAGTATAGTATTAGCTTTTAAGTCTATGATCCATATTGAATTATTTTTATATGTATGGTGTGAGCTGGGGGTTGAAGTTCCTTTTTTCCCATATGGCTATCCAGTTGTTCCAGCTCCATTTATTGAAAACTTTCCTTTCTCTATTTCATTGCTTTGCTGAAATTCTAGCGCTAGTGGTAAAGAACCCACCTGCCAATGCAGGAGACTCAAGAGATGTGGGTTCCATTCCTGGGTTGGGCAGATACCCTGGAGGAGGACATGGCAATCCACTCCAGTATTCTTGCCTGGAGAATCCCATGGACAGAGGAGCCACAATCCCATGGACAGTGAGCTACAGTCCATAGGATCACAAAGAGTCAGACTCGACTGAAGAACTTGGCACAGTGCACAATGTCCTGAAAGTCAACTGACCAGCTAAGTGTGATTCTATTTCTAGATTTCTTTCTGATCTTTTGACCCACTTGTTTATCCTAAACCTTTACCATATTCTCTTGATTACCTTCATGAGTTTTATCATTTTTTAGTTCTGTTTTTGTGGCTACTTTTAACTCCAGCAGATGTTAGGTTCAGATTTTATTTTAAAAGTTAACACAATATTCAAAGTCCTCTGGACCTCAGTGACTGTAAAATAGGAAAAATAAAAACTCTTACAGGGTTGCTGGGAGAGATGAACAATCTAGAATACCTTTAAAAGGGGCTTTCCTGGTGGCTCAGTGGCAGAGAACATGCCTGGCAATGCAGGAGATGTGGCTTCCATCCCTGGGTAGGGAAGATCCCCTGTAAAAGGAAATGGCAACTCACTCCAGTATTCCTTCTTGGGAAGTGCCAGGGACAGAGGAGTCTGGTAGGCTAGAGTCCATGGGGTCTCAAAAGAGTTGGACATGACTTAGTGATTAAACAACAACAACACAATACATTTAAAAAGTGTATTATAATTCTAAAATTATCTTTGTAAGATTAGAATGCTGCTTATTTTTCTTTCACTTTTTGCTTGCCTTCATCTTAAGACATGTTCTCACATATATTTACTGAAATATCCAAGAACGGTCTATATCCTTAGTTTCCGATTTGCAGAGGCAGGTACTGTATGGATTAGAGAATAAGCAAAGTTCCAAGAGAATAAAAAGGAGTGATGGGCACCTGATTCCTTCCCACTTATGCGAAACCTAGTGTAGCGGTGATAGCAATACTTTCTGACATTTTTCATTTGTCTATTTTTTTTGTTTTTTAAGGCAAGAACTATTAGATTTCTAATGCTTTATTCTTCCAAATCGTTCTGACTTGATCTCCCTTTTCTTTGTCGTAGCAGCTACTCTTTGCTGAATGACTTTTGCTCTCCCCACCCCATATCAGTGACCTTTTAAACTGTTTTAATATTTACTGTGGAATTACTTGTCCTGAACCTTGGATTGAGTTTCCCTGAAAGATCTCATTATAGGCTTAAAATGGTGGTGAGCAGAAGAGTTCAGAGTTTGAACCCTTCCCTTTACCTAAACTAAAACAAGCTGAAAAATAACTCTTTCTCTTCCTCACTCATCTAAGGGCATGCAACAGAGATGAGTAGAAGTGTAAATTCTTTCATAAACTTTTTCCTATTACTACCCTAGTGAGTAAGTGAGTGAAAGTCTTTCAGCCGTGTCCGACTCTTTGTGACACCATGAACTATACAGTCCACGGAATTCTCCAGGCCAGAATACTGGAGTGGGTAGTCTTTTCCTTCTCCAGGGGATCTTCCCAACCCAGGGATCAAACCCAGGTCTCCTGCATTGTAGGTGGATTCTTTATCAGCTGAGCCACAAGGGAAACTATTACCACCTTAGATCATACCCCAATTATCATTCTCATATTTAAATTGAAATTCCTCTTCCTTTGGTTTAGTAGCAGCTTCTTACTTTTGGCTACTGTTTTTACTCAATTGCAAACTCCTGGAGCACAATTATTTGATGTCATTTATTTTAGTTTCATGGGCCTTCCCTGGTAGCTCAGATGGTAAAGAATCTTCCTGTAATGCAGGAGACCCAAGTTTGATGCTTGGGTCAGGAAGATGACCTGGAGAAGAGAATAGCTACCCACTCCAGTATTCTTGCCTGGAGAATTCCATGGACAAAGGAATCTGGCAGGCTATGGTCCATGGGCTCGCAAAGAGTCAGACATGACTGAGCAACTAATACAAACATCTTAGTTCCAAATCTTAGCATCAAACCAAGTGCCCTGTATTCACTTCATAACTATCTATTAAATTAATTCTTTATAGTCAGTAGCTGATTATTGTAGACAATGTCATATATGTAATAGATAGGCAATAATTGTACATGGTTTATTGATGGCAGGAACTCAGTACTTATTCACTGATTGATTAATAGTTTGAATTCATTTTATAATTAGAGCACCAGATGAGTCTGGTGATCATTTCAAAAACTTGTTAGAACCACTCAACTGGAATTCTGCATATCGAATTATTTAAATAATAGCTGTCTGTACCTTTTTCTGTAATGTTATCCATAAGATTAAAGCCATTTTACCTCATAATAAATGAAAAGAGTCTTCTAAATACTTGTAGTATTAAAATCCCTTGACAAGAATTCAGAATTATCTCAAATTCTTATTCCAGTGAGTGTCACAGCCAACTTCCAGTGTATTTGACTGAGACGGAATAAATATATGTAGTTTTCAAAAGACTCAGACAACGAAAGTGAAGCACTAATGCCCGCTGATGCTAGACTTTCTAATTCTTCTACTGACATAGTGCTGTAGAAAGTGTTCCAGGGCCTGTGATTAATTTCTGCTTCCTAGAGCAAACTGGGAAATCTTACTTCCTTTTTTGATAGAATATGGATTTGTCCATCAAATCTTAGACAGCTAGTCCTGGAGGCACCTTTTAAAGCCAAAAGGAGGTAAAATGAGGACAAAAAAAGGAAGTACGCTATATACTGCTACTGCTGCTGCTGCTAAGTCGCTTCAGTCGTGTCCAACTCTGTTCGACCCTATAAATGGCGGCCCACCAGGCTCCCCCGTCCCTGGGATTCTCCAGGCAAGAACACTGGAGTGCCGTTGCTATTTCCTTCTCCAATGCATGAAAGTGAAAAGCGAAAGTGAAGTCGCTCAGTCGTGTCCAACTCTTCTCGACCCCGTGGATGCTGCCTACCAAGGCTCCTCCGACCATGGGACAGCAGGTGGTAAATGTGTAAGAGGTAGGAGCACATGAGAAATAACATAGATGGAAAACATAAATCCTTAAACGTGTTTCAATAAAGCCACGGAAGTGTTGAATTAAAAAAAAATAGCAGAATGTGAGAGTTATGAGTTATATTTTATCTGGGGAAAAATAAGGACTGCAGCCTGGGAAAACAGCACTTCAGATAGTTCTAAGAAACTGTTGTAAAGAAGCAGGGGGAAAGGTCAATATACACGTGATTTGGTGAAGCGGGAGTACATGCAATCAATCACATTTTTTTTTTGCAGAAATTTTCTTAGTCATAAGGAGCAGATGTCATCATGAAGGATTTTCGTGTTTTTCTAGATATGAAAAGATACAAGAATTGGGCTCATAAAATCACCTCCTGAAAATACATATCTGAAGACCTGTTCTGCCAGTTCTTCCTGCCCTGCCTCGACCTGTCCCCACATCCAGCCAGAGTGCCTCATTTCTGCTCCACTTTGAATTCTTCTCGGCAGGTGTTGAAAATCAGCAGCTGCAGTAGCACATATTTAATTCTTAATAGAGATAGATGATAAGTGCCAATGGCAAGTGCCAATTTGTAGTTGACTGAAGTTACATCCATAAATACTGTTGTGGGACAAGGAGGCTTGAGATGTTGTTGTCATTCACTCGCTAAGTTGTGTCAGACTCTGCAACCCCATGGACGGCAGCACAACAGGCTCTTCTGTCCTCCACTCTCTCCTGGAGTTAGCTCAAACTCATGTCCTTTGAGTCGGTGATGACATCCAGCCATCTCACCGTACGTTGTCCCCTTCTACTCTTGCCCTCAATCTTTCCCAGCATCAGGGTCTTTTCCAATGAGTGGACTCTTCACATCAGGTGGCCAAAGTATTACAGCTTCAGCTTTAGCATCAGTCCTTCCAATGAATATTCAGGACTGTGATCTGCTTTAGGATTGACTGATGTGATCTACGTGCAGCCTAGATACTGGTATTGGAATAACTACACCTTTCTTAAACACTCCCCTTAAGTCCTTACAAAAGCTATACTAAGCTGATTGTGTAAGAATTGACCCATTTTAATTTCTTCCTCTCAACCCTTTCTGTTCAGAGTGGGGAAGCAAATTGTCCAGGATCACTGATTTGGAAGACTTTTAGGTAATCTACGCCAAAGGTTACATTGTTGTCAGTGCCAGCCTTTCGAAGCAGGGAAAGCAAAGTTCGACAGAAGTATCAGCGACTTCTAATCAGGTCCCTTCCTTACCCCGCCCCCTAGATTTAAACCTTCTCTAAAGCATTCAGTGGTTTCAACACTGAGACCTTTAAAAATTGTTTGCAACTACATAAACTTGAAAGGTCCCCAGCCGCTGCAGCGGGCAAGTAGCCTTTGGGGTTGAGAGCTTCAGCCCGCGCGGAAAAGAAAGAGTTCAGAAAGCGCAACTGGTGGGCGGAGGTTACTCCGGGAGAGAAAAATCAGGCGAGTTAGGGGAGGGGTTTGGCGAGGTCGGCCCGTGTGCTTTCAGCGACCCGGAGCCAAAAGCGGAGGAAATTAACCAGAGGAGGCGTGGCCTCTGTGTCCCGCCAGCCCCGCGCATTGAAAGTCCCACAGCTCCCGCGCGACCCGCTTCTGGGACCGGCTCGTGATCTTTCTCCTGCTCGGATTCACACCACCTGCTCGCGAGAGGTGTGTAAGCAGAGGGTAAGAAGAGAGAGGGTGGCGGCGGGAAGGGGGCCGGGGTGGCAGGTGCAGACTTGGGGTGTCTCTGCCGACCTGAAACTTGTTTGCACAGAGTAACTGCTAAAAGTTTGCTTTTCAATCCATTACTTTTAAAAGGGAGTTTCCTTCCTTTACGCTCCCACCCAACCCCGTAGATAAACTGTCAGACTCCAGGAATAAAACTTGAGAGAATAATTCTTTTTGTGTTTAAGTGATGATTTACCCACTTAAAATTCTCAAGCCAAGGGAGCATCCACTTGGAAAGGGCGCCCGTTGAGCTTTGGGGGAGTAAAACGTGAGCTCATGTAACAGCAGTCGAGGAATGGCTGCAGTTTAAGAAACTTCTGTTCATCCTAAGGGGGTAAAATCTTGCAGAACTTCTGAGATCCAGGACAAACTGGCCTTTGCGTCGCCTGAAAGATAGAACTTGCTTTTCTTGGTTCACTGTGACAGGCCAGAGAAACATCAGCAAGGTAGAAATAACAGTAATAATGAACAAAGTGCAGCATGACCTGAATCAGATCCTATTTGATGAATTAGGTACCACAGAGTCGGAAACGACTGGAGCAACTTAGCAGCAGCAGCAGCAGCGGAGTCAGTTGATTGGAAAGCTAAGGATCAAACCCCTTGGGAGGGTTCTTGACTGTGGCGGTGGGTGGGGGGAGCCCAGTCTGGAGGTGGAAGCCGTGTGGAAGGAGTAAAGGAGAGAGGAGCCCTTCTCTGGCAGTTAAGGCCTCATCTGTGACTGCCATTGCTGGACTTGGGCGGTGGGGGGCCAGGGCGCCTGCAGATTCTATCTCCCTGCTGCGGCCTTCTTTGAAATAGTCACAAGCCCTTTGGGTAGTCCTGACACCACTTTTTATTTTCTCCTTTTCCCTCTGCTGTTTACAGTCTAAGAAAGTGCCAAGTGGGCTGTCATCAAACATTATTGAATAGCCTTTGGCAACTTGTCCAGGCCCCCAGCTAACAGGCTTTAAACCAGGCCAGCCCAGTGTTCTGAGAGCCCTAGCCTGCTGTGAATACCAAAGAAGACACACCTTTTATGTTCTCTGGGAATTAGGCTGGTATTGAGTTTTGCTGTCTTCTGAGGTTTCCAAAGTAAGAGGCCTGTGTGCGTTGACCATCTTTGGCCATCTTGAAAAATAGCAAATCGGTCCAAATTTGAATATTACTTTCTGTGGCAAGGGCGGTTTTTCTGAGGGTTTGTTTGAGAGTGGAGTTTCTTAAATGCTGAGACTAGAAAAGGAGGTCAGCATAGTTTCCTGAGCATAGTCCCCCTCCCCGCACAACCCAGCAGCATTCCCCCCGCCCCACCCCAACACCTGGGCCCTGAAGCATAGGGGGCCCTGTCTGCAGTCAGTCTTTTCAGTAAATTCTAGAACTCACAAACAGCGAGGAGACCACTGACTTGTCTTTTCTCTTTATCTCACAGGCAGCGTTCTGTTGCTTTAAGAAGGTCTGAAATTGCAGAGTCATGACCATGGGAATGTGTGCTCACATTTTCTATGTGTTGCACAATATTGATGGAGAAAGGCCGCCATAAATAAGAACTTTGCTCTTTTTGGCCAAGAGCCTATAAAGAGAAGAGGACTATTTCTCAGTTAGTAGTATCTGTCACTAAACTGTGATAGACAATAAGGGGGTGGGGGTGGGATTCTGGGGGGAGGGTGAGGGGGATAAGACAGGAAGGGGATTTGACAGAATTTCCCAGAAGACCAGGGTAGTCCAGAATTCTCCTTGATGGGGGATAGCCTACAGGTTCAATATTAGAGAAAACTGGGTTCCAGTCTTGGGCCCTCCACTGTGAATTTGGGTCAGATTACTAATTCTACCTCTCTGGGTCTCAGTTTCATTATATGTTGAAGGTAGAGACAAATATTATTTGCTCTGACTACTTGAATTTCTCCAAGTTCTCAAGAGAGATAATGCTATGGTCTTTGAAAACTCTGAAATTGTATCCTCAATGCCTAGAACAGTGCCAAGGTAAGAGCTTATTTATTCACCAAATACTTACCTAGCACTTACCAGATCCCACTGCCTTTCTTTTTTCTTTTTATTTTTTTATTTCAAACTTTTTATTTTGTACTGGGGCATAGCCAATTAACAATGCTGTGAGAGTTCCAGGCAAATAGCGAAGGGACCCAGCCACTCATAGGCATGCCTCCACTTTTTCCCAGACTCCCCACTTTATGCTTTATTCACTTAATGCTCCCAAGAGTTTTGTGAGGTAGTAGGTTTTATTAGCCTCATGTTGCAGGTAAGATTCGTTAATCACAGCTAGTAAATGGCAGAACTAGACCCACTACGTCTGGTTTTGGAGTCTGTCTTTGTCCTTTGTAAAGGCACCCCCTCCGCATTAGGTGACTGAGTCCCCCTCTCCGGAGAGAGAGGTAGATATATTCTCTATTATGCCAACCAGTGTTGGACAATGAAAGGGACAACACACTGTCCCAAATAGAATTCATCACTGGAATAATTTCTGTAACTCATCACCAAGGTTCATGTTTTGCTCTGCTTACTTTTCTTAGATAATTTCTACTGCATTCCTTGACTACTCAAATCACTGAGCACTTTAACCTCTGAATTATTATTACTGCTCTACCGCTCTCCTCTCTCTTGATGGCCTTTCATGAACAAAGCTTCTAGTAACTTCTTTTTGGAGTGCAGTGCAATGGCATGATGCAAGTTCAAGGCAGCTTACCAACAAATAAATCTTGAAAAAAAAAAGTCCAGATTAGCATCGCCTAATTTCATGTTATAAACGACTCCTGTTTCTTAATGTCTTACCTTTAGCTCTGCTTACCCCACCCTCAGATGTGCTGGGAGTGGACCACATCCATCCTGAGAAGCGATTTATGGGCCCACAGAGTGCGGTGTCAGGAGCTCAGTATTGGCCATCTCCCAAAACCACAGACTGGAGGAGCTAAGCCACATTCTTGGTGATTGAGAAATTCTCTCCGTGAAGTACACTTTGTGCATTGTTCACATTTAGAGAGAAAAAAAAAAAACTCCTGCCGTTGACCTTTGTCCTCAACTGCTCAAGATTTTGTGTTCTTTCCCCAGCAACAGTCTGAAAGTCTTCCATCTTTTCTCTACTCTTTCAATACCCATGTTTACTGAGAGAAAACCATCTTCTCAACTTTGCTTTCACTGCTAAATGCATTTCATTCTGAGAACATTGGTGAAGACCTACAGAAACCTGTTGACTTTTAAAACTAAGGTTGGATAGTAGCACCTCCTACTTGATAAACTTTTCTTAAGTTGTTTTTGTTTTTTGTTTTTTGTTTTTTTTTTTTTTTTTGATTAACCTCCCTGCTGTGTCTGTCCAGAGGCATAGAATTTAGGGATTCCTTATTAAGCTAATTACTCCAAGTGCACTGTGAAGTCGGAGAGGGCAATGGCACCCCACTTTAGTACTCTTGCCTGGAAAATCCCATGGACAGAGGAGCCTGGAAGGCTGCAGTCCATGGGGTCGCTGAGGGTCGGACATGACTAAGCGACTTCACTTTCACTTTTCACTTTCATGCATTGGAGAAGCAAATGGCAACCCACTCCAGTGTTCTTGCCTGGAGAATCCCAGGGACGGGGGAGCCTGGTGGGCTGCCGTCTATGAGGTCACACAGGGTCGGACAAGACTGAAGTGATTTAGCAGTAGCAGCACTGTGAAGAAGAATGCAGTTTATTGGTGACTTCTCCCCACCCCCATTCTAGAACAATAGTAGATACATTAAATGTTGCAAAAAGCAAGGGGTGGAGGCTTCCTGGCAGTCTAGAAGTTGAGACTTTCCCATGTAGGCAGGTGTGGGTTTGATCCCTGTTGGGGGTGGGGCACTAAGATCTCATATGCCTTGGTGGCCAAAAAAAAAAAAAAAAAAAAAAGCTCCATAAAACAGAACCAGTGTTTTAACAGCTGGTTCTTTGCCCAGCAACAGTTGAGGGGGAAATCCACATCAAAAAAAAAAAAAAATCTTTAAAAATGTTACTAGAAGTATAATATTATCTTGCACTGAGAAATGTGGACTGAAAAAAACATAATGTGAGAGCTATGAGTTCAGTTTTTGTTGAGGCTTACTGAGGACTGTAGCCCAGGAGACAGCCCCTCAGCTAGCTTCTCTAAAGCTGAGGAACTTCTCTAAAGAGGTAGATGGGGAAGTCAGTATATAAATGATTTTGGTAAAGGGGGTATGTGCAGTCAAACCCAGATCTTGGTAGAAGGTTGCTGCTCGTTATGAGGAATAGGTATCTCCATTAATGATTTTAGTGCTTTTCTAGGTATAAGAAGATGCAAGAAATCTGGCTCATAAAAGTTTCTCCTGGAAAATGTCTTAACTATCTGAAAGCCAGTTTTGCCAGTTTTCCTAGAACACAGGGTGCCTACTTTCTGATAAACTCTGAACTCCTTTCAGGGCATGATAAAGATTCTCATAGAATCAGATGGCAAGTGACAGTCTTTAGCTGGCAGAATCTATCATACTTGCTTTTAAGACTACTGACCTGTGGAGGTGGATTAATTTGCTACTGTGTGTGTGAGAGAGTGTTTAAGCTAAAGGCAGCTGATCCTTGAATATCATGGGGGTTGGGAACCTATCCTCTGGGTAGGTGAGAATCCACATGTAACTTACAGTCACCTCCTCCTTATACACAGTTCCTTTATATCCATGGCTCTGCATCTGCAGATTCAACCAACTACTGATTGTGTACCACTCTGGTATTTAGTATCAAAAAAAAATCCAAATATAAGTAGATCCACATGGTTCAGATCTGTGTTGTTTAAGGGTTAACTGTACATTTCTATTTGCCTGAACCCAAGGAGGCTTTTTTTAGCCTACCTTTCAAAACAGAGATTGCTTAGGAAGCTTTGGGTTTTTATTTCCAAAATGGGACTAATACTTACCTTGGAGCATAATTGGAAGAAGAAGGAAGATAACTGGTAGAATGGGTGCTGGCACTGGTGCAGGTGTAGGCTAGGTGCAGGGTAGGCTTTATCCATTGTTCGTTGAATCAGAATTAAGCAGTTTGCAGTCTCTTGAAGGAGACAGTGCAGTGTGGTTGGTATATGAGATGTGAGATCAGAGACTTGGGTTCCTCTCCCAGTGTGGCTGCTCAGTATCTCTAATTTCCATTTTTTTCATCTGTCGAATAGTTATACTCATGCGGATTATAGTCTTATAGAAATTATGTTAGGTAATGCACATAAAGTACATGGTATAATATAGCCAAGTCTTATAAAATTAAATATATATGTACTATAGACATGTCACATTCAACAGTAACATACAGACAACTGGATGACCAGTAGCAGAGTCTGGAAAGATATATAGGTTTATAGATTATTGGTAGATGGATAAAATGATTAGAATAATTGCTCTAAATAGGTTGCATGCAGGGGTTGAGTTTTGAAGGCAGGAACAGATATGTCTACAAGAGACAACACTCCATGCTAAGCCAGTAAAATGGTGTTTACGCTTGGGTATGAGAAAAGATGGGCTTCTCAGGTGGCACTCGTAGCAAAGAACCCAACTTGCCAACGCAGGAGACGTAAGAGATGCAGGTTTGATCCCTGGGTCAGGAAGATCCCCTGGAGAAGGGCACAACATCCCACTCCAGTATTCTTGCCTGGAGAATCCCATGAACAGTGGAGCCTGGCGGGCTATAGTCCATAGGGTTGCAGAGAATTGGACATGACTGAAGCGACTTAGCATGCATGCACACATACACTCATGATAAAAGATGTGTGTTTATGTGGAAGAAAGAGAAGGTGTAGGTAGCGGGGCTGATGATAGAACAGAGGAGGTTAAAAAGAATGTCAGATAGGGCGGACTTTCAGCTTTTTCCTAAATTCTTACCCACTCGGATGTGAGTATCATTTGTGTCCCTCTTCTTCCTCCTCCTCAGCACTTCTCCAGTTACTCTTCCAACTCTGGATTCAAGGAGTTACGTTCCATTTACTCTTGACAGCTTTTCGATGGGCATAAATATAGAATGTGAAGTGACCTGAAGAGTTTTGTAAAGCTAATCCTCCTCCCCACGTCCCTTCTACGAAAGTATCATAAATGCCTATTTCTCCCCCCACGTTTGCAAGCCTTTTATTTTATGTTTCCATTATCCTGTTTCACCCTCTTCACTTGTGTTGGTGTGAATGAGGACGCTGGTCATGGTGATAGTGATGGTCATGATAAAGAGATAATAAGCTTTATTGAGGGTTTTCATGGACCTGGCACTGTGCTAGGTCATGTTATCTCACTTAAATCCTGACAATAACCCACTAAGTTGGGAGATGCCGACTCATTGGAAAAGACCCTGATGCTGAGAAAGACTGAGGGCAGGAGGAAAATGGGGGTGACAGAGGATGAGATGGTTGGATAGCATCACCGATGCAATATACCTGAGTTTGAGCGAACTCCCAGGGATGGTGAAGGACTGGGAAGCCTGGCATGCTGTAGTCCATGGGGTTGCAGAGTTGGACATGGCTTAGTAACTGAACAACAACTATTCCTATCTTACCAACGAAGAAATCCAGTTTCACAGAGGCTAAATCTCTCAATCAAAGACAATAACCAAATGATGTGACTGGAATTCAAATTCTGGAGTCTGAGATCTTGATTACCACTGAAATGACAAAAGGTTGTGAACTGGATTTATAAAGGAGGGCATGTATTAGAACTTAGGCATTTCTACTCAAACATTAACGGTACTACTATGTACATAGTTTGATGTTTTGAAAGAGATTCATGGATTCTGGTTTGTGTCCAATTTGTGGCTCATCATGATGCAAAATATGGTTTTATTCTAGCTTTAGCGAAGTTTACCTATGTATATTTGCTTATGATAACCCCTATATTTTCATTTTCACATAGTGCTTGTTTGATATGTTCAAGCTTAATGATATAGAACCAGAAAAAACCAGGGATGGGGGTGAGATGAATTGGGAGATTAGGATTGACATATATACACTATTGATACTTTGTATAAAATAGATAACTAATGAATGAGAACACTCTATAGCACAGGGAACTCTATTTAGTGCTTAGTTGTGACCTAAGTGGGAAGGGAATCCAAAAAAGAGTGGCTATATGAATAGGTATAGCTGATTCACTTTGCTGTACACTAGAAATTAATACCAGAGAAGGCAATGACAACCCACTCCAGTGTTCTCGCCTGGAGAATCCGGGGGAGCCTGGTGGGCTGCTGTCTATGGGGTTGCAGAGAGTTGGACATGACTGAAGTGCCTTAGCAGCAGCAGCAGCAGAAATTAATGCAATGTTGTAAAGCAGCTATACTCTAATAACAACAAATTAAAAAAAAAGAAAACCATGGATAAGAGCAAAGACTATTACATGTATTCTTGACTTACATAAAAAGAGTAACAAATAAATGATTAAAATAGAAAAAGAACGAGAAAAAAACATGATACTAGGCATTAAAAAAAAATCCAAATGATTATTTCTTCTTCAAATAACCCAAAATATCTTTAAGAACAATATGGTTCATACTGTAGAATAAGGACACCAAGTGACCGTCAAATTATTGGGGGGTATTTATGTCTGTTTTTTCCTATTTTATCTAAAATCTTTTTTAACATTCCAGACCAAAGTCAAAAAAAATGGTCAACCTTTCGCACCTAATGGAGAATGAAGTATTCATGGCCTTTGCCTCTTACGCGACAATTGTGCTTTCAAAAATGATGTTTATGAGCATTGCAACTGCCTTCTATAGACTGACAAGAAAGGTAAGACGTGGGAGGCAGTATTTTAACAGTTGGGATTCTGGAAAGCAATTTTCTAATTTTTTTTTTTTTTGTGAAGCCCAAAGGCATATTGTTTTATACTGTAAATGAATATGCAGTCATTTAGTTCAGGTGGTTCTGATATATTTACAGAATAGGTAGTTAAATGGTTTTTTGTTTGTTTATTTTTATTGTTCAGTTAGCATATGAGATTTCTGAAGTATCAGATTTTTCAAGGAAACTTTGTGATTTTGAAGTTGATTTTGCTAACTAGAGCTTAGAAAATAGTCACTTTCTAGACAGTGAATTGATGTTTTCAGCTCTATTACAGATCAGGGATATACCTTAGGGCACAGAATTAAGTTCTTATTGTTATCAATAGAGTCTCTATTATTGGGGCAAGGCATTTGAATTTTGTGTGGTTATGATTTCTTAAGTGAATAGTATTTCTACCCAGCATTATAACAATTTTTATCTTTTTTCAAATGGAGGCTTGGGGAAGGTGGTAGAAAGTTTTGAAACACATAACCCATATACAGAGGAAGGGCTTCTTGATGGCTCAGTAGAAAAGAATCCGCCTGCAGTGCAGGAGATGCAAGAGACATGGATTCAGTCCCTGGTCTGGGAAGATCACTGGAGGAGAAAATAGCAACCCACTCCAGTATTCTAGCCTACAGAATCCCATGGACAGAAGAACCTGGCAGGCTCCGGTCCATGGGATCGCAAAAAAGTCGGACACGACTGAGTGACTGAGCAGGCAACCTGTAAGCAAGTTGGTTTTGTGACAACAGTGACAAGGGAAAAGCAAAGCTACACAGTTAGATGATTTTTACTGGTGTGACTCCTGGGCCTGTTCACCAGCTTCTTTCTGTAAATATTTCTCCCTCTTGGTCCCGGTCCTGAGTTTCTGTCCTCCAGAGCCTTACTTTTATTTAGAAGTCATAGGCCTCCCTAAGGTATTTTCTTATTACTATCTTGAGGTATCATTCCTTCCCAATGATGTTTGCGTTTTAATGGGGCACATATCCACATGGGTAAACCTCTAACAGGGCAAGGTGTTTGAGCCTCTGGCTATAAAGTGGCTGCTACTACCAGGTCTTAACTCAGTGGTAAAGAACCCACCTGCCAGTGCAGGAGACACAAGAAATGAGGGATTTGATCCCTGAGTCAGGAAGATCCCGTGGAGCAGGAAATGGCAACCCACTCCAGTATTCTTGCCTGGGAAATCCCATGGACAGAGGAGCCTGGTGGGCTATGGTACATGAGGTTACAAGAGAGTCAGACACAGCTGAGAGACTAAACAAGCAACCACCAGATCCTCACTATCCTCTAGAAATACTGTGGCATCAAGGATAGCAGAAATGTTGCTTGTCTTAGAAAAAAGTGAAAGGAAAGTTGCGCAGTTGTGTCTGACTCTCTGCGACCCCATGGACTGTAGCCTACCAGGCTCCTCCGTCCATGGGATTTTCCAGGCAAGAGTACTGGAGTGGGTTGCCATTTCCTTCTCCAGGGGATCTTTCCAACTCTGGGATCGAACCCAGGTCTCCCGCATTGCAAGCAGACACTTTACCGTCGAAACCACCAGGGAAGCCCAAGGGGCTTAGAAGAAAAGGGGAAGGGAATTCAAATTTGTGAAGTGCCAGTTGATCTGTGCTAGGCACCATGACACTCTGTTTGTGTGTCAGGTCATGGAAGCATTTTACATAATTGTCAGCATTATCCTGTGAGATGAGCATTACTCTTCCCATTTTATGGATGAGGAAATCAAAATCAGAGCGGTTCAGTAGCTTTCCCAAGATTACACACCAACCAAGGCTGAGGCTGAGATTCAAATTCAGATTGGCTTAAGCTCCTATTTCAAGCACTTTGTGTTGTAATACATTATTTGCTTATTCAAAATCTCTTTATTGAACATCCAGTATGTGCCCTACACTTATTTCAGAACCAGACAGCAGATCTGCCCTCAGGAGCTGATCAGTTCTCCTCAACATCTTTATCTGAAATAAATGCTCATGTCGTATTAAGAAAAATGCTATCGTATTTATGAAGTTTCTCCACTTAAATTAAGGCTAATTTTATAGTTCATGTTTTTCTTAATTATAATTCATTAAATAGTGGAACATAAGTATTTTTAAATGCATGTTTCAAGTTTCAGGGAATGGGGAAATCATTTCAAAGAGCCTAATAATGACAGGAAGGACTATGTGGAAATATGCCCGGGAACATGTGCTTAGTGTTTATAGGAATACAGTTCAGCTTCTTATATTTCACTGGATTGTTCAACCTAAAGTTTTAGTTAATTCGGAGGAAAAAGAGGCACACATATCCTAACAAAGTACAAAGCACTTTTCCTGCCGCCACTCTTTCATGCTGCCTATCTGTTCTTCTGGTATCTTTGGCAAATAAACTTATGACTTTTGTATGAGCCAATCAGTTGGAAATAATGTTCTTCAGGAGAAGTGCATCAACATTACTGTTAAAAAACGCCAGTTCACCATAATAATAACTTTTTATTATTTTAATGAGGACTCAGAATTATGCTTTTTTCTGATTTTGCTGCCTTGTCACTGTTTTTATATATTGGTTTATAAAGTTCTTATTTATGCTTCTCTTTAAAAATCTTTTTACACTGTTATTAGAAATTCAGGTTTTAAGAAGAGATGCGTTCTTCTGTGTGTATGTGCTGAGTTGTGTCCAACTCTTTGCTGCCTTATGGGCTGTAGCCCGCCAGGCTCCTCTGTCCATGGGATTTCCCAGGCAAGAATTCTGGAGTGGGTTGCCATTTCCTACTCCAGGGGATCTTCTGGACCCAGGGATCAAACCTGCATTTTCTGTGTCTCTTATGTTGGCAGGCAGATTCTTTATCACTAAGCTACCTGAGAATCCACATTCTTTCTCCTACCCCTAGGTTTGATCTATAGCTCCCAAATGTTTTTTTTCATGATGACCAAATGACCAACTTGGATGCCTGTATTTCTTCTGATGAAATATGAATATCAGGTAGAGTACCCCCCCCCATGTTATTTGGTATTTAAAATTTTTTTTTTCCTCGGTATTTGGAATAGGTTTTCGTTAATCCAGAAGACTGCGCAGGCTTTGGCAAAGGAGAAAACGCCAAGAAGTATCTTCGGACAGATGACAGGGTGGAACGTGTTCGAAGGTAAACCAGTGTCTCCTGAAATGACTCATTTGATCACAGGATGTTGGTCTCAGAGTCAAGTGAGGATGTTGGGGTCTGAAGAAAAAGAAAAGTCAATCATTCTACCTACTCTGTATAATTATAGAAAATTAGCCATCTAGAAGTCTCCAACTATCACTGTGATTGCATGTATTTCCAAGTTAGCTTTTCTGTGCACTTTGTTAGGGTTAATGACTTTGTTCTGTGTAGGGATTGATCAAAAGTAATGACAGGTAGGAGGTGAAATGAGGATGGTAGATTCTTGCAGTTTTTGTCTTCTTTCTCCAGAGGTGAGACTGTCAGCTTGGGTAAAAGGTTGAAGAACTAGGTATTTTTGCATAAAATGGAAAGTATGAACTTGAGAAATCTCTACCTATCTTCTCTCTCACTCCCTCCTTTGTAGATATTATATTTAATGTACAGAGAATTCAGTAAACAATGAAAAGCAATAAGCCAAGATACCATCTACCCAGCTTCCTAATGATACCATTAATAAACTTATTTTAAAAGCACATTCAGTTCTAGTTCTGAAGGTATATTTCTTAATCCTTGTCATAAAGTGATGTAAATTACAAACTTTTTATTTCATCTTTACTGAAGCTTAATTGACAAAATTGTAAGTGTACAATTTGCAGCGTACAATGTCATTTAATACACATATATGTTTCTAAGGAGTCCTCCCATTGAATTAGTTGACATTAATGAATGAATTTCATTAATTAACACATCCATCACCTCTCAGATTTCATCTCTCCTCCCCTCTTCTTTGGTGGGAACATTTAAATTCTACTCTCATAGCGACTTTCAGTTATATGTGCTATGTGTTCAGTTGCTCAGTAATAACTGACTCTTTTGTGGCCCCTGGACTCTAAACCCGCCAGCCTCTGTCCATGGAATTTTCCAGTCAAGAATGCTGGAGTGGGTTGCCATTTCCTTCTCCAGGGGATCTTCCCGACCCAGGTATTACAGTCCCATCGCTCGCAGTTCCTGCATTGGCAGGCCGTTTCTTTACCACAGTGCCGCCCGGGAAGCCCCAGCTTTCAGTTACACGGTTACACAATACAGTGTTATCTGCTGTAGTCAGTGTGTTATCCTTTAGATCCTCAGACCTTGTTCATCTTATAACTGACAGTTAGTACTATTTTATTAACCTCTTCAGATTTCTCCCAACCCCTATCCCCTGGCAACGACTACTTTCTGTTCTTATGAGTTCAGCCTTTTTTCCTTTTGGTAGATTCCATTTATAAATGATACCTTGCAATGTTTGTCTTTCTCTCTCTTAGTTATTTCATTCACCATAATGTCCTCTAGGTTCATTCAAATGACAAGACTTCCTTTTTTTATTTTAAAGACTGAATAATAGTCTAATCTTTTTGGAATAATGGTAGGTAAGTTCTGTGCTATGCTCTGCTGTGCTTAGTTGCTCAGTTGTGTCCAACTCTTTGTGACCCCATGGACTGTGGCCCACGAGGCACCTCTGTCCATGGGGATTCACTAGTCAAGAATACTGGAGTGGGCTGCCATGCTCTCCTCCAGGTATCTTCCCAACCCAGGGGTGGAATGCAAGGCTCCCACATTGTAGGCAGATTCTTTTAACATCTGAACCACCATGGAGGACCTTCCAAACTGTTCTCCATAGTGGCTGTACCGGTTTATATTCCTGGCAGCAATGTAAAGAGTTCTCTTTTCTCCATATTCTGGCAAGTATTTGCTACCTCTTGTCTTTTCCACAGTAGCCATCCTAATAGGTGTAATGTAATAACTCATTTTAGTTTTGATTTGCATTTACCCAGCTGATTGGTGATGGTGAGTACCGTTTCATTACCTCTTGTCCATTTAGATGTCTTCTTTAGAAAAATGGTTATTTGGGTCTCCCTTTTTCAATTGGATTATTTTATTTGTTTATCTATTAATTTGAGGCTATGAAATTGTGAGATCCTTATATGTTTTTAATATTAACTGCTTATCAGATATGGGGTTTGCAGATTTTTTTCCCATTCCATAACTTGCCTTTCAATTTTGTTGATGGCTTCTTTTGCTGAGCAGGAGCTTTTTGATTTGATGTAGTCCCACTTGTTTATTTTTGCCTTTTTTTTTTTTTGCTTTTGGTGTCAAATCCAAAGATATCATTGCCAAGACTAGTGTCAAAGAGCTTACAACCTTTATATTACCTCTAGAAATTTTATGGTTTCAGGTCTTATATTCAAGTCTTTAATTCATTTTGAGTTGATTTTTGTGTACGGTATAAGATAGGGTTCAGTTTCTTTTGCATGTGGAAATCTAGTTTTCCTGACACAATTTACTGCAGAGGCTGCCCTTTCCTACTGTGTGTTCTTGGCTTCTGTGTAAAAAATTGAGTATACATGCATGAGTTTATTTCTGGGTTCTCTATTCTGTTCCATTGATCTGTGAGTCTGCTTTTATGCCAAAAAAATACTGACTTGATTTCTATAGCTTTGTAATGTAGTTTGAAATCAGGAAGTATGAAGTCTCCAGCTTTGTTTTTATTGCTCAAGATTCCTTGGATATTCAGGATCATTTGTGGTTTCACACAAATTTGGGGACTTTTTAAAAAAATTTCTCAAAAAATGCCATTGGGATTTTGAGAGGGAGTACATTACTCTGGGTTGTGTGGACATTTTAACAGTGTTAACATTAATTTTTCCAGTCCATGAGGAGAGAATATCTTTCCATTTATTTATATTTCATTTCTTTCATCAGTATCTTATGGTTTTCAGTATATAAATCTTTCCTCTCTTTGGTTAAGTTTATTCCTAAGCATTTTATTCTTTTTGATGCTATTTTAAAGTTCGTCTTCCCCAGGTGACTCAGTGGAAAAGAATCCATTTGCCAAGCAGGAGACACATTCAATCCCTGGGTCAGGAAGATACCCTGGAGAAGGAAATGGCAATCCACTCCAGTATTCTTCCCTTGGAGATCCCATGGACAGAGGAGCCCGGTGGGCTACAGTCCACGGGGACTCAAAGAGTCAGGTATAACTCAGTGACTAAACAGCAACAGCAGTAAAGTCAGTCTATTTTATCCTTCCAAAAAATCAGCTCTTACTTTCATTGATTTTTTTCTATTGTGTTTTTAGTTTCTATTTCATTTATGTCTATTCTGATCTTTGTTATTTCTTTCCTTTACTAATTTTGGGCTTAGTTTGCTTCTCTTTTTTTACTTTCTTGATACGTCAGGTTAGGTTGTTCATTTGAGATTTTTTTCTTAAATGTGGCGTTTATCTCTATAAACTTCCTTCTTAGATTGCCTTTGCTGAGTCCCCATGAGTTTGATATGTTCTGTTTCTATCTGTATCTGTCTCAAGATATTATTGATTTCTCTTGAGTTTTTTCTTTGACCCGTTTGTGAATTTTCCAATTTTCTTTTCGTAATTGATTTCTAGTTTCATATTGTTGTGGTTGGAATGAATGCTTCATTTTGCACTTCTTAAATTTATTAAGACTTACTTTTTGGCTTAAGATATGATCTGTCTTGAAGAATGTTCCATTTGTGCCTGGGAAGAATGTATATTCTGTTGCTGTTGGATGTAAAGTTCTGTAAATGTCTTTTAGGTCCATCTGAGCTAAGTGGTCTTTCTAGATGCTCTATCCATTGTTGAAAATGAGATCTTGAAGTCCTCTATAATTATGGTATCGTTATTTCTCTTTCAGATCTGTTACTTTATATATTAAAGTTTCCTGTGTTGGGTGCATATATATTTACCAATGTTATGTCCTCTTAATGCCTTGATCCCCTTTATCATTATATAATGAACTTTTTCGTCTCTTGTTACAGTTTCTTTTGATATAAGTATAGCTTTTTCAGCTTTCTTTTGGCGTCTATTTGCATGGAATATCTTTTTCTACACCTTCACCTTGTGTCTATGTATGACCTTAAGTCTTCATAGGCAGCATGTTGTTAGGTCTATTTTTATCTGTTCACTCATTCTTGTTTGATTGGAGAAGGTAGCCCATTTTGATTTAAAGTAATTTCTGATGCTTCCCTGGTGGCCCAGATGGTAAAGAATCTGCATGCAGTGCAGGGGTCCTGAGTTTGATCCCTAAGTTGGGAAGATCCCCTGGAGAAGAGAATGGCTACCCACTCCAGTGTTCTTGCCTGCAGAATTCCATGGACAGAGGGGCCTGGCAGGCTACAGTCCGTGGGGTCACAAAGAGTCAGACATGACTGAGTGACTAACACTTCCACTTCACTTCTTGTACTTATTGCCATTTTGTTAATTTTCTTCTTAGTTGTTTTGGAATTCCTTTGTTCCTTTCTCTTTCATTGTGATTTGGTGATTTTTCTCTAAGGGTAAGCTTTGATTGCTTTCCTTTTATCTTTTGTATATCTACTATGAGTTTTTACTTGGTGGTTACCCTGAGTCTTATGTAAAACATTTTGTTTTATATTAATAATAGTCTATTTTAAGTTGATAACAGCTTAGCTTTTAATGCATGCAAATGACTTAATGACTAAACAACAACAACAACAAATCTTAATCCACATTTTCTAACTGATTTATTGAGTAAGTTGAAGAAAGAGCCAAGTTTATATCAAAATGAAGAATATGAAGATGTGCACAAATGCAGGATTAAAGACTAAGTTAATCTTGAGACTATATAGCATAAGGGAATCTGTAGAAATCTTTGGAGGGGCTTCAGACTTTCCAGAAAATCAAAAGTGATAAGGCAAATATGATCTTGATTCTAAAGGGATTAGATGCTGCAGCTGATACCTGAATTAGAGAAGTAAATTTTTTTTTCAGTCTCCATTTCATTATCTATTTACACTCACCAAATTTTAGAAGTGTAGTCAAATATATTCATGGTGTTTCCTATCTTAACTATTCATCAGAAAACTAAATATCTAAATGATTAAGTATGACTTTGAAAACTCCTCAGTGCTTCTTTAATTTTATATAATTTTGCTTATCCTGTGAAATGTATCTAGAATTATACCACAGTGTAGATATGCATTAGAAAATACTAAATGAAGATGGTACATAACTTCAGTGTTTCACATGTTAGAAAAGTGGATTGGCAATAGAATCTCAATAGAACAAATTTTTCAGTGGGGAGGTCAGTCAAGATGGTGACATAGGGGGCTCCTGAACTTCTCTCTTTACACTCATGTTGTTGTTGTTCAGGTTGTGCAGTGGCTAAGTTGTGTCTGACTTTGTGGCTCCATGGACCTCAGTATGCCCATTAAAGCTTAGCTAAAGAGATTTTATTTGGGGATTTTTAGATGCCTTCCACTCTCCCTTCTCAGCGCCTACTTCTGTCTCTCCTTACCCATGGGATGGTATTTCTAAAGGAGAAAGCCATTATCTAAGCTGATCTTCTAATCAGATTGTGAACAACAAATAAAATTTAGTGAGAATTGCCTTTAGTTGTGAAAGGAGTGTGTCCTTGAGGAGGTGCAGGGACTGTGTGTACAGCGCCCCCTGGTGATCAGACACTGGCTTTTCAATGTGGCAAGAAAGAATCTCCAGGAAAGAGAAGCTTCTAGATTCCAGGTGTATTTTTTGAGATCAGATCAGTTCTGTTAACAAAGTGATTTACTAAATCAATTTTGGAGATACTTTTCAGAATAAAAGTTCCCACAATCTCCCCTCTCCATTTTTAACCTAGAATTTTTCTTTTTCATTATTTCTACTTGTAATTATCAAGTTGTTTCTATGAGCATATTTTGGTGACAGGGACTGAATTTGGCTACAAAGGATGTGAAAGTTACGCTTTTAGGCATACAATATTGAGAAAATATACACTGCACATATAGAAACTTTAATTAAAAATATAAAGTAATATGTGTTGAAATGTCAAGATAAGTAGCCTAAAGGAAGTTATTTATATTCTGGGCATATGGAAATCAATGATGATTAGAAAGCCTTTTACATTATGCATTTATTTAATCCTATCCCATATTGTTCTAGGAAGAATTCAAGACTATATACATTCCCTGTGTGTGTGTGTGTGTGTGTGTGTGCACATGCATGCACACACTTGGTTGCTCAGTCATGTCCAACTCTTTGCAACCCCATGGGCTGCAGCCTATCAGGGTCCTCTGTCCATGGGTTTTTCCAGGCAAGAATACTGGAGTGGGTTGCCATTTTCTGCTCCTGGGATCTTCCTGACCCAGGGATCAAACCCACGTCTTTTGCATCTCCTGCGTTGACAGGCGAATTCTTTACCACTGAGCTACTGGGGAAGTCCCATGTACATTCCTTACAACAAGATAAAGTTGTAAGGTAACCAGGACAGCTGAAGAAATAAGGTGAAACATTTAAAAGAGAGAAAAAAATGGTTTTAGTACTTAGAAAGAGATGTTTAGAATAAGCTACCTTCAATGAAATTTTATTTGGGGATTTTAGATGCCTTCCACTCCCCCTTCTCAGCCCCTACTTCTGTCTCTCAATAGAAAATACCTCTTTATTGAGACTCTTCAGTGGGGTCCAGTTGACACTCACTGGGAATTCTTCAAGGAAGTGGAGGATGGGATTAAACTTAAAGCTAGATGATTCCTTTCTGGTCGCAATGCATGAATGAAGCATTTATTGAGAGGTTACTGTGTGTCTCACTGTCACTCCTTTTATTGGAATGCTGTAAAATGGCTTGAAGACTGACTTCCTGCCCTTGAGGGGTTTATAACTCCCACTGAAAAGCAGACTAGCGTGCATGTAGTACTTAAAGAACGATATACAGCTATCTCTCACTAGATGTTCAGTAGTAGGATACAAGTATAACTTCCTAGGGTTTTGGGAATATTTCATAAGGGAAGAAGTTGAAGAATGTTAGGATTTGGAAGGAAAAAAGGAGAAGAGAGAACATGGCAGTTTGGAAAAATTTCTTTGCAGGAACTTGAACACACTGCTACATGCTGAGCATAAAGACCTTTGGGTAAGAGAAAGGAGTCATCTGGTCTGGTGTGAAGTTCCTTTTGTGGTTGGCCACCCCCTGACAGTTCTCAGTGACATATAGCAACTCTGGTTTAGGTCAGGGCGATGCTGAGATCCGAGTGGTTCTGATCTGATTGAAGCATCTTGAGCATAGAGCAGGGCTGGAGTTAAGGTCAGTCCAGAACAAGCTTGCACCAAGGGGCATCTGCCCAAAAGAGAAAGGACATGGGAACATGGGATGATGGAGAGGAAGTAATAGACCATGGTAGAAAGTGCCCTACTCCAGTACTTTTGCCTGGAAAATCCCATGGACAGAGGAGCCTGGTAGGCTGCAGTCCATGGGGTCACTAAGAGTTGGACACAACTTCACTTTCACTTTCACTTTTCCCTTTCATGCATTGGAGAAGGAAATGGCAACCCACTCCAGTGTTCTTGCCTGGAGAATCCCAGGACCAGGGGAGCCTGGCGGGCTGCCATCTATGGGGTCACACAGAGTCGGACACGACTGAAGTGACTTAGCAGCAGCAGCACCAGAAAGTGCTCTTAAAGATGGATGTCCATCTGCTACTAGATTTTGGTAGCCATCTAGGAATGACACAGAAATGAAGGAAACTTCCCCTTTAGGGTGCTTTCTGTTGTTTGAGTAGAGAAAGCGTTACAGTGGGAAGGTGAGGCTGAACTACAGCAGATGCTCACTGGGAGAGGGTGTGTCTGCAGTGGGGTCTAAAAGGAAGAGTATACGCACTGTTATATTTAGAAAGGATAACCAGCAAGGACCTGCTGTAGAGCACAGGGAACTCTGCTCGATGTTATGTGGCAGCCTGGATGGGAGGGGAGTCTGGGGGAGAATGGATACACGTATATGTATGGCTGAGTCCCTTTGCTGTCCGCCTGAAACTATCACAACATTGTAAATCGGCTATATTCAGATATAAAATAAAAAGTTAAAAAATAAAAGTAAAAAAAGAAGAGCATGTAAGATGGCATAAATTAACAGTGTGAGGCTCTGTTGAAAACTGGCCTTACTAGAACAGTGAGGAATTCTGTGAGACCATTTTGAGGGTTGAGGACAAGGAAGAAGCACTGAATGAAAGAGATAGAGGAAGGCCAGAAAAAATGGAGAGGCCAGTAAGTTCCAAGGAATGCCTGCCCTTGAATTTCTTCCCCCAAACCCCCACTGCCGGAGCTCTTTACCCCTAATTTTCCTTGACTTTCTTCTCTGTTTTCACACTGTATTCTATTTGTCAATTGCTTAATATAGACTTGGGGCTTCCCAGGTAGTGCAGTGGTAAAGAATCTGCCTGCCAGTGCAGGAGACATAAGAGACACAGGTTCGATCCCTGGGTCAGGAAGATCCCTTGGAGGAGGAAATGGCAACCCACTCCAGTATTCTTGGCTGGAGAATCCCATGGACAGTAGATCCATGGACAGGCTGCAGTCCATGGGATCACAAAGGGTTGGACACAACTGAGCAACTGAGCGCAAACATATTTCTACATGGTCTCATCATTATAGGCTCTTTCTCAACTTTAAAAATGTCTGTCCTCTTAGAATGTAGTAAAGGAGAAAAGTAACATGGCCTAGATGGAAGGTGAAGAAATGTCTGTGGTCCAGCAGGAGAATTCAAAGGATCCAAAGAAATACCCTTGATGTAATTGGTGATGTGAGCTCATCTTTAGTAGAAAATAGTGTTTCTGCCCTTTCTTGCCCACCTCGCTTTCAGTAACCTTTGGGTTGTTCCATGCAACAGAGGGAATAAGAACGCTCATACCCTTTCTGTCTTGGCTTTATTTAGGAACATGTGGTTGTTTATTTAAATCTTTCAAAATTGTTACATATCTAAGTTACTGTTACCTTCTGCATGCCTCTGTGTTGTTATTCTGTTTGTCAGGAGAATTTAGAGATAATCTACAGAAAACAGGAGAAAGGAAAAGATTATTTAGTAATTACATATTTTTTTGACTAAAAGAAAAAAGTGAAAGTGAAATTCACTCCGTTGGATTGACTCTTTGCGACCCCATGGACTGCATAGTCTATGGAATTCTCCAGGCCAGAATACTGGAGTGGGTAGCTTTTCCCTTCTCCAGGAGATCTTCCCAACCCAGGGATTGAACCCAGGTGTCTATCTTTCATTTTGAAACATGTATCAGTAGCTTACAAATTCTATCAAAATCTCAATTTATAGTCTAGTAGTTTTTCTTAAGCAGTTTTTAACTGTGGAAACTAGAATAGGGTTACCAGATTTGAGAATTAAGCGCTTTATAAATATATTTATAAAAATATAATTTTTTTATAAATACACACTTTATGTTATTAAAAAAAGATCTCGTCAGTAATTGACGTGTCTTGTGTTCACAATCCTAGCCAGAGGTGCCATGAATTGGAGAAAAAGTTGTGTCTAAGCCATGCCTTCTGTTTTCTCCTAGCTGTGGTATGAAATTCAGATCTAAATGCATGACTTTCCCTTTATTATTGTCTATCATGTTTGTGTATATTTTGCCCCATCACTACTAATTCCTTTTGCAATTTTAGGATAGGTTGGCTGATATTCTTCCCATGTTTGAAAGGCTAGTTATATATTCTGTAATCTGTATGTGGAGAAAATGAAATTCTTGATATTAAGATTGGTAAATTGATTTCTGGTAACCTAGTGGCTTGAGTGAATGGGCAAGGGTGGTATCAGTGACCATTTTGCATCGTAGCACAAGTGAGGAGGGGAGTCTCAAGAAAGATACTAACCCAAAGGATTTTCTGCTTTTGGGAAGAAGAATTTTTATAAGAGGAATCTTGAATTGCTATTGTACAGACCTCAGAAGAAAAAATATTTTATATGTATAAAAGTGATGGGAGTTTTATTATGTAGATGCACTTTTGATATTTTTGGAAGTGCAAAAAGTCTTCTTTCTTATATATTGAGATACACTGAAAATAAAAGAAACAAAATAATGAGCCATTCTAAATAACAGCCAAGTGGATAGGGAAGCAAGGGAATTTGAGAGAAATAAAATGAATCTTACTCTGCATGTTTAAGATCCATTAACACTTCTATTTAGTTTCAGAAGAGAGGGAAAAGTGGATGTATTTCTGCTGATTTTGAAATTAGGGTTTTACAAGTTATCTTTTTTCCCACAGAGCCCACTTGAATGACCTTGAAAACATCGTGCCATTTCTTGGTATTGGCCTTCTGTATTCCTTAAGTGGTCCAGACCTCTCTACAGCCATCCTGCACTTCAGACTCTTTGTCGGAGCACGAATCTACCACACGATTGCGTATTTGACACCCCTTCCCCAGCCAAATCGCGCTTTGGCTTTTTTCATTGGCTATGGAGTTACACTTTCAATGGCTTACAGATTGCTGAAGAGTAAACTGTACCTGTAAAGAGAATCATACAACTCATCATCCAATGATTTTCTAAAAATTCTGTACTTCCAATTTGTAATGAATCCTTTCATGATTTTAAGCAGGAGGGGAGCAGAGAAATTAAGATAGAGAAAACCCAGTCTGCATATTAATACCGCCAATTGCCTTTATTCTTGTTTTGTATTTATACAGGACATTTAACATAATTTTTAATTCCTTTGTCTTAGTCATAAAGTACTTTGTTGTAAATTTTGATTATAATTTGTAACATTTGTTCAACATTTCATATTTTGAATCTTTAAAGAGTAAGTATGTGTATGTTAAACCTGTATTTCAATATTGATGAGGTGGGCATATGAAATAAAGAATTCAAAGGATAATTTCATTTGGTTTTATCTTTCTCAAAATATTTTCAAAAGTTTCAAGCTACAGAAAAGTAGTACCATGAACTTTTATATGTTTCACCTAGATTTACCACTTGTTAACATTTCCCCATATTTGCTTTAGCTCCATCACTCAATGTTTTTTTCTGAACAGTTTGAAAGTTGTTCAATTGCTAAGTCATGTCTGAATCTTTTTGGTCTCATGGACTGTAGCACACCAGGCTTTCCTGTCCTTCACTATCTCTCGAAGTTTGCTCAAACTCCTGTCCATCGAGTCAGTGATGCCATCCAACCATTTTGAAAGTGAGCTACTCGTAAGACACTTCACTCTAAATACTTCAACATATATCTCCTATGTACAAAACAGTCTCCAAATAACCATATCATTATCACACCAAAGAAATTTAACTAAGATGGTATAGATGAACCTATTTGTAGGGAAGAAATAGAGATCTCACTTGGTGCTCTGTGATGACCCAGATGGATGGGATGGGGATGGGAGGGAGGTCCAAGAGGTAGGGGATATTTATGTATACATATTGCTGATTCACTTCTTTGAACAGCAGAAACTAATGAGACACTTTAAAGCAATTATACTCCAATTTAAAAAAGAAATCTAACTCTAATACAATACCATTATTTAACATATATGGTGAGTAGTGAAAGTTGCTCAGTCGTGTCCAACTCTGCGACCCCATGGACTATACAGTCCATGAAATTCTCTAGTGAGAATACTAGAGTGGGTAGCCGTTCCCTTCTCCAGGGGATCTTCCCAACCCAGGGATCGAACCCAGGTCTCCTGCATTGCAGGCAGATTCTTTATCGGCTGAGCCACCAGGGAAGCCCATTTTAACATATATATTGAACATACATAGTTCATATTTAAATTTTCCCTAATTTTCCCAATCATGTCCTTTATACTACTTCATTTTTGATCTAGGAATCAGACAAGGACCTCACTGGTTTTTGTTATCATTTCTATTTACTGTTCAATAAAATGGATGAGTTCTTTTTTTTTTTGTCTTTTATGACTAGCATTTTTTGATGAGTTTGAGGCTGGTTTTACAGAGTGATCCTTAATCTGATTTGATTTTGTCTATTACTTTCTAATTCTTGGATGCAGATTAAACATTTCTGGTGATGTTGTGTTCTTCAGATTACAGTACATTAATATACATATGTCAGTTTGTGCCATTAGTGGTGATCAATTTAGTAAGGTAGTATTGACCAGATTTATTCATTGTAAAGCTGTCTTTTTAACTTTATAATCATATTTGGGTGATAAATTGAGACTGTGCAAATCCTGTCTTCCTATAAACTTTTACCCAATGGATTTAGCATCAAAAATGTTCAGTTTTGTTTCCATGTAAAAATATATAATCATAAAACATAAATGTTTACAAGCCTATAAAACACTATATATCTATACGCATTTAGATTTTTTGATCTTGAATTATGTGTACTTAAACCTTTTTAATAAATGATGAGCATTTAAAATAATATTTTTTATACTTGACATTTATATTATTAGTTTTTCTATCTCTTGATTGATCTTAATTCTAAATACATATTTCTTAAATAGTGCTTTTAGTGGCTCTCATAATCGTTCATTTAAGTTTACCGCACAAAAGAAAAGTTACTGAGTTGTATTATAAGTTTCATAATTTGAGCAGCTCTTAAGTTCATAAAACGTTTTGGACAGTTGAAGAGTTAGGTCCAAGTTTCATTTTGCTTCTCTTCCTAATGTTAAAAGCAGCTTTGCTTATCAGGAAAGCTTTGTGCTGTAAATAATGGGAAAGACCATGAATTCGGAAGTGAAAAGTTCAAAATTTAAAGACTATCTCTACCTGCATAAACACACACACATGCACACACCCAACCCTCTGGATTTGGGTAACCTATTACCCTGTCCAATATGTAGTTCCCTTATACTTTTGAGAATTTTTAAGGTCAAATGATCTATGTACATGAAACATATGAGAAAAGGATATTCTAAACAATAAAGTGTCCTCCATATGTAAATTACTTGGGTAATCTATCAAGCACAAAGATTTAGTTAGCTGAGTTCTATATGAGATACTTGTTTAACCATCATCATCTCTATAATTGTTTTAATAAATTTTCTAATTCCCTGGTATTGTTTCTCAGAGTAGCATCAGAATGCACTGCGGTTATTATAATGGGTATGCACTCAGCTGCTAACATTTGATAGCCATTACTTAATGACTATCAGGAAAAAGAAAGGACATTTAAGTTACATATTTGGAGAGGTATAAGAACTATGTATATGTCCAGAACATGCCTAAGAAGAAATGAAAACGTCTAGACATTACTAACTTCCATTTCCAAGTCTGAATAATGGTTTTAAAGATAATTTAAAGTGGTTTCTAACTGTATATTCACTCAGAAGAGAAGCTGTAAGTGTTGGAGAATTTATTAGTGAAGTTTTTAATGGGAGAGAGTGGATGAAGGGTAAGAATATTTACTGGTTCAGTGTCCCCTGCACCAAAGAATCCCCCCCGATGACACGATGCAGTGGGCTCTGGGGGGGAGTCTGTGCCATAAATGGCTTTGCCTTGTGATGGGACAGTGGTGGAGAAGAGATTGCACAACTTGTATTAACACTGTTAACCTGTGAGGGATGCGATGAACATGCTCACATTTCTACCACTTAATTAGAATTCTTTGAAAGCAACAATTGTGTTTCTTTATCTTTGTATATATATTTTGATTCATGTACATGGACATACACATCTGTATTCACATACCCCATTCTCGGACTCCACACAGACACATACGCACAGTTAACATTATACCACCACCATCACCAGTATTAAATTAACCATTATGGGTATACTTAGTAATTAGGTAACAAGTTACTTTTTCAAATTTCATCAATCCCTTCAATCACACCTTGGTGTCTTGTTACAGACCCTAAACAAACTGTAATAAGTAAGTCAAGATCTTTCTGCAGAAATCAAAAGGTATTTATCTGTAATTCTTATAGTGATGGAAGTTTTAAGGGAGAGGGTGCTGCTGCTGCTGCTGCTGCTGCTAAGTCACTTCAGTTGTGTCCGACTCTGTGCGACCCCATAGACGGCAGCCTACTGGGCTCCCCCGTCCCTGGGGTTCTCCAGGCAAGAACACTGGAGTGGGTTGCCATTTCCTTCTTCAATGCATGAAAGTAAAAAGTGAAAGTGAAGTCGCTCAGTCGTGTCCGACCCTCAGTGACCTCATGGACTGCAGCCTTCCAAGCTCCTCCGTCCATGAGATTTTCCAGGCAATAGTACTGGAGTGGGGTGCCATTGCCTTCTCCGAGGGAGAGGGTGAGTGACTCTCTAATGGGGCTGGAGGATAAGGCAGGTTTTATCAGAATCTTTACAGCTAGCATCTACACACACAAGATATATATATAATCTATGTTATTTAGGACATATTCCCTATGGTTATTTCATGTAGTATTATATAGAGTAGAATCTTCTTAGCAGGTAGGGACATCTACCTCTATGATATACTTCTTTGGCTTGGACATATTGAAAGCTGGTTGTGGGACATCAGAATTTTATATATATTAAAAGGCTCTCTGGTTTCAAAAGACTGAGCAAACCTTATCTAATCAATGCCAAGTGGGTGAGTCCCTCTGTTTTGAAAACTCATTACTTTATCAGGGTATCAACGTGGCTAGGCCCTGAGAGGTAGGCTCATGAATGAAACTTGAGTGTAAGCCATAATAGCAAAGAATTCATAGAAACTCAGTCTTGTAACTTCCTCATGATCAAGTGGTCTGAAACCCAGGGATTAGTCCATTCTGGCATTGTGGTTAAGCTGCTTTGGAAATTAAATTATGATCAGAAATAACCTGTTTGAGTTTCTCTGGGGGAGCATTGCCAGAGGTACCAAAGTTATTCCATGACCTAGTGCTCTACAAATTGAAAGTAGGCTTATGTGGCAAAAAAAAAAAAAAAAAAAAAAAAGTTTGTGTGGCCTGGTGAGCATGGATTTAGACCAGAGTTGGATGAGTCAAATATTCAATGACATAAGATTAGGCAATCTGATACATCCATTTCAAATGGATCTTCACATACATAGATCCATTTCATAAAGATGATGTCATGAGTGGTACTAAAAATATTCATAGTCCATTGGCTACAGTACCGCATATTCGTCTCCACACCTGGACCAGTTTTGTGAGTGGGATTGAAAGACCAAGTCTAAAAACACACATTCCTCACCATTGTGGGCACGTAAGTACAGTCAACACTTATCTTTGCATTCTTCTTTTTGTCTGTTTCCTTGGCTGTCTAATCCTTCTTCCGAGTGAAATAGTTCTCTTTGCACCACACTAAAAGTCAGAGTCTACTCCTTGGGTCTTCTTAACCTGAAAGTGAGCAACTGCCCTTATCTATGCTGTGTTGGCCTAAGTGCTTATCAAAGGTCAAATGTACAACTTCTGATTCCTATTTTTTAAGGGAACCTGGTCTTCCCTGGTGGCTCAGAGGTTAAAGCGTCTGCCTGGAATGCAGGAGACCCTGGTTCGATCCCTGAGTTGGGAAGATCCCCTGGAGAAGGAAATGGCAACCCACTCCAGTACTCTTGCCTGGAGAATCCCATGGAGGGAGGAGCCTGGTAGGCTATAGTCCATGGGGTCACAGAGTCGAACACGACTGAGTGACTTTACTTACTTACTTACTCGGATGGTAAAGCATCTGCCTGCAATGTGGGAGACCCGGGTTCTATCCCTGGGTTGGGAAGATCTCCTGGAGAAGGAAATGGCAACCCACTCCAGTACTCTTGCCTGGAGAATCCCACGGATGGAGGAGCCTGGTAGGCTACAGTCCATGGGGTCGCAAACAGTCGGACATGACTGAGCGACTTCACTTTCACTTTTCAAGAAACACATAGGTGGTTCAATGGCAAAGAATCTGCCTGCCGGTGAAGGAAATGTGGGTTCAGTTCCTGGGTTGGGAAGATCCCTTGGAGTAGGAAACAGCAGTCCACTCTGGTATTCTTGCCTGAGAAATCCCACAGACAGAGGAGTCTGGTGGGCTGTACAAAGAGCTGGACACAACTGAGCGGTGGCACATTCCTGCAAGCAACACCTAAGCACTACTAACAGCTCGGTGTAATATTCAGTGATTCCAAGGCCAGATAATTCTCTAGGCATTGAGAAGAAGGGAATAGCGATTCTGGTGCCCAAAGCATTCAACTTTCACGTAGAGAGGCTCAAGCCTAAGGAATTCAGGATAACCTAAGTTCTAGAAACCATGCACCTGAGGGTTCTCCTTTATAACTACCCCCCCCCCCCAAATTTTTTTTGCAAAGTTGCTTCACACTGAGTCTTCTTGGAGGCAGGTGGTGAGAAGCGAGGCAATTTGCCTTGAAAGTCTCTACAATCCATTTAGAAACAGCAGCACAAAAATCCTATGATCATCTCCCCCCTGCTAGCCTGAAATGTCAGCCCTGTGGGAAGCTGATAGGTGTTCCTGCTATCAGTGGAAGCACCACCTCTACATTCGTATCTTTCAGAGCACTTTATTCACCATACATCCTATGTAAACTGTTGGATTTGACAAGGAGGGGTTGTCAAAGGCAGACTACTGGGAAGGGGCTATGTTGGCTTGAATTTGGCACCAATCTCTCACGCTTGACAGCTCAAGTACAAGATTGTGGATGAGCTATAGGACCTATGAGCCTCCTCAGTCAGCAAGCGCAGGCCCTAAGTCACATTTAATTCAGAAAGCCCTGACAGCCCGGCATAAAACGGAAGCAGTAAAATGGAGAGGTAGGGGCTGCGTGCAAGAGGAGCCATTTAAGTTATTTCCTCCTTACTGGAGTTCCGGAAAATAAGAACCAGGGTGATATAGACTGGGGTACATCATGAAGAGATCTGCGCTAGCAATTTAAAGAAAATTGTCTAAATGTTAAGCCTGGGTGACATGATTTTTTTATAGCTAAAAGGGGAGTTAGTGGAGTCAGAGCTGTCTAAAATCCTTCATCTTTTACCCTAAATTATACATATCTGTGGAGAAAGAAATGGCAACCCACTCCAGTATTCTTGCCTGGAGAATTCCATGGACAGAGGAGCCTGGCGGGCTGCAGTTCATGGGGTGGTTGCAAAGTGTCGGACACGGCTGAGCGACTTTCACTCACTATGCCTATCTATATCTATTTGTTGCTTCTGTTTAGTCACTCAGTTGTGTCTGACTCTTTTGCAACCCCATGGATTGTAGCCTGCCAGGCTCCTTTGTCCATGGAATTTTCCAGGCAAGAATACTGGAGTGGGTTGCCATTTTCTCCTCCAGGGGATCTTCCCAACCCAGGGATCAAACCGGTGTCTCCTATGTCTCCTGTATTGGCAGGCGGATTCTTTGCCACTGAGACACCAGGGAAGCTCATCTATATCTGCATTGCTATATAAACAAAACCATCTAAAATAAAGAGAAAAGTAAAGAATTGGAGCAGTTTTATATAGTGAATAGAACATTAGATTTGGAAGCACTGATATTTGAATCTTGACTCTGACACTTTCTGGCTGCCTGAGATAATGACTAAGGTATTTAACTTTCTTAAATCCCATCTTTAATTCTAAAATGGCAAAATTAAGCCTTTACCTATGGTATTAATAATCTTTGGCCATAATAATTCTACATAACAAATCATCCATGACTCAGGGGCTTTGCAAATGATTTTTCAGGGTTCAACTGACGTTGGTCGTTTGCTCATGTGTCTTCTGTGAGCTGCAAGCTGGCTGAGTGGTTTTCCTGGCCATGTGTCTGACTCTCTCATGTACCTGCCAAATGGCTGGAGCTTGGCTGATTCTAAATGATCTCAACTAGGGTTACTCAACTCTTCTCCGTGTGTCTCATCTTCTAGTGTGGGGGTCAGCAAACTATGGCTCATTGGCCAAATCCAGTCTATGGGTTGTTTATATAAATAACAAACATTATTATAAATATTTCCATAAATGTGTTCGTTGGAATGCAATTGTGCTCATTCATTTCCATATTTTTTTGTGGCCACTTTCAGGCCACAATGGCAGCTTTGAGTAGTTGAATAGTCACACTAGAGGCCATGTGGCCAACAAAACCAAAAAGTCTGGTCTTTTACAGAAAAATTGTGCTGACTCTTGCTCCTGTAGGCTAGCCTCGATGTGTCATCATGGCCATGGCAAAGAGTAAAAAATAAAATGGAAATGTGTAAACACCTTTTCAAGATTCTGCAAATATCAGATCGGCTAATATGCTATTGGCCAAAGAAAGTCATATGTGTGACTGCAAAATGAAAGTGCTAGGACACAGACTCAGTCTATTAGAAGAATAGCAACATCATGTGGCCCAAGGACCTGGATGCCTGAAGAGATGAGGAATTTAGTCTATTTATGCAACCAATCTACCACACCTGCCCACTTTAGGATATTATTATGAGAGGTTCAAGTCAGACACATGTAAAACATATTAACTCTACAAAACTATGTGATTAAACAGCATTCATTCTAATGCATCCTAATTTTATCATATTAGTGGTTATAACCCGTTATATACTTGGTGTGATAGGAATAGTTGTAGCTAACTATGTGGTATGTGAACTTGGCCTTCTTGCTCTCATTTGCAATGTACTCCTTGAGGGGACAGATGGGACAAGGAACAAATATTTGGATAGCCTTATCGCCTCTATAATCAAGTTGGTTCCCAAACGGTGCCCAGTCTGTTCTCTTGAAATTATCATCTGCACCCTGCTCCCAACCAAGTGTTTCATCAAAATTAATCAAGTTCTGATTATTGGTGCATTGAGTATAGCACAGGCAACACTACTGGCATGAATTTTTGTGTTGGTATTTGCTGGAATCATTGTATTTTATCTTTCTATGGATAGAATTAATCATGAAAATAAAGGCTGTACTAAATCCTTGTCTGAACTATGTCTATAACTTGATAGCTGAAGGAACGTAATTTACTTTTTCTTTATAACTCATCTTTCATGACAATACAGTGTTGAGAACCAAGAACTGGTTCTAATCATAGCTTCCCATCGGTTTGCACGAGACACGGGCAAATCACCTACTCTTTCCCTCTCCATGTCATCACATTTAAAATCAAGGGATTAAGTTAAAAAAATATTTAGAACAGTCTCTGAGTCTAGAAATTCTGTTTGTTCTCGAGGCAGGTGTTGGTCTCCTCCTTTTCCAGTGATAAAACATGAATAGAAAGTTGTGGGAATAATTATGGTAGGAAGCTTGTAGCCTCTATTAATGGGGTCAAAGCTAGATTTGTGTGTTAAATAGCATTTTGTGGTTAGCGTCTTAGGATAATAATCTTTAAATTAATTTTCTCTGAATCATGATTGTGATGCTACCAAATTCAAAGGGTTGTGTGTTAATTTCAGAAGTAAAGAAATGCACTGAGTTACCCCCAATTTAGGGCTTCCCTGCTGGCTCAGATGGTAAAGAATCTGACTGCAATGTGGGAGATCCGGGTTTGATCTCTGGGTCGGGAAGATCCCCTGGAGAAGGAAATGGCAACCCACTCCAGTATTTTTGCCTGGAGAATCCCATGGACAGAGGAGCCTGGTGGGCTACAGTCTTTGGGCTCGCAAAGAGTTGGACATGCTGAGTCACTAATGCACACACACATCCTTTCTTTAAGACTTCCTTCCATTAAATCTTCTTCAGACACTGAACGTGCTGCCACTCACGTGGATCAGCCACCGATGGTAGTGACTGTGGAACAAACAAATAGAATGCAAGAAGAAAGTGAAGCAGGGTTCCTTGGTCTTTTTCACCCTGGGCTCCCAGAATCTTGACTCTAAGAGTTATTTTCTACTGAGTCCAAATATTTATATGCAAAATAGATATATTACTTAATTTTTTGTGAAAGAAATATATACTGAGGGCCTCCTATGTGCCCGGTTCTGTTCTAAGCATTTCCTATACATCAGTGAATAGACACACAGTTTGCCTTCTAGTAGGAATTCTTTACTTTAGGGATTGTAAAGCAAGTGAAAGGATTTATTGAACTGATTGAACCCATACTAGTATAAGAATTTTCTATGCCAGTGGTAGTCCACTAGGGCCTGTGGGCCCAATCTGGTCTTCTACTTGTTTTTTTGGCTTACAAGCTAAATTTTTTTTTTTTTCTAATGAACATTTGCAATAAATCTGATGATAAGGAACATTAACCTTGAATTCCACTTTGGCAAAATGTTATCCTCTGAATAAAATTTCCTTCTCACTAGTAAATCTGAATTACAAAAACGAAGTTGTTTTCTACCATTATTTTTTTAATTTCATTTTTATTTTTTGAATAAAAGATGTGGAAATTTATTTTCTTATTTGTTATATAAGTTCCTAAGTTCCTACATAGCATGATTGATTTTGCCTTTTAACTCAGAAAGTCTAGTATTTACTATCTGGCCTTTTACAGAAAAAGTTTCTCAATGTCTGATCTATACAATTGAATACAAAGAATATGAATGGATACAGGAATTTTTCTAGTTCTCTTTCACTAAATAACTGAATTTAATCAAAACAACTTAAAAAACTTTATTTCAGCATCATTTTATTTTTAGATTATTATCTATCTTTGTTCTAAATTATTATGTCCTATATGGTATGGTATATCTAGGATATTTGGTAATCTTATAAGCAATTGTTTTCTCATTTGTTAAAGGATTGAGATATTGTTAACTGACCTCTGTGAAAACAAAGTTTTTCATTTTGTGTATGGTTTCCTTTGCTGTCCAACGCTTTTAAGTTTCAGTCTCACTTGTTTATTTTTCTTTTAATCTTCATTACTCTAGGAGGTGGATCCAAAAAGATACTGCTGTGATTTATGTCAAAGAGTGTTCTGCCTATGTTTCCTTCTAAGAGTTTTATAGTATCTGGTCTTACATTTAGGTCTTTAATCTATTTTTCAAAAAAACAAAAAGACAACCCACAGAACAGCAGAAAATATGTATAAATGAAGTGACTGACAAGGGATTAATCTCCAAAATATAAGAACATCTCGTACAGCTCAATACTAAAATCAAACCAATCAAAAAATGCTGCTGCTAAATCGCTTCAGTCGTGTCCTACTCTGTGCGATCCCATAGATGGAAGCCAGCCAGGCTCCCCCATCCCTGGGATTCTCCAGGCAAGAGTACTGGAGTGGGGTGCCATTGCCTTCTCTGATGGGCAGATCTAAATAGACATTTCTTCAAAGAAGACATTTGTGGTTGTTGTTCAGTCGCTAAGTTGTGTCTAACTCTCTGCAACCCCATGGACTACAGCACACCAGTCTTCCCTGTCCTTCAGTATCTCCTGGAGTTTGTTCAAACTCATTTCCATTGAATCAGTGACGCTATCCACACATCTCATCCTCTGTCATCCCCTCCTCCTCCAGCCCTTGATCTTTTCCAGCATCAGGGTCATTTCCAGTGAGTCAGCTCTTTGCATCAAGTGACTGAAGTATTGGAGCTTCAGCTGCAGCATCAGTCCTTCCAGTGAATAGGGAATGGCAAACCACTCCTGTATTCTTGTCTTGAGAACCCCATGAACAGTACGAAAAGAAGACATATAGATTACCAAAAAGCACATGAAAAGATGCACAACATTGCCAATTATTAGAGACATGCAAATCAAAACTACAATGAGGTATCATTTCACACCAGTTGGAATGGCCATCACCAAAAAGTCTACAAACGATAAATGCTGGAGAAGGTATGGGGAAACAGAAACCTCCCACATCATTGGTGGAAATGAAAAGCGGTACAGTCACTATGGAGAACAGTTCTTTAAAAAATTGAAAATATATGATCCAGCAATCTCACTCCTGGGCACATATCTGAAGAAAACCACAATTTGAAAAGATACATGTACTGCAGTGTTCATTGCAGCACTATTTATAATAGCCAAGATATAGAAGCAACCTAAATGTCCATTAACAGAGAGATGAGTAAGGAAGATGTGATACATATACATAAAGGAATATTAGCAACAAAAAAGAATGAAATAATGCCATTTGTAGCAACAAGGATGGACCTAAGGATTATCATACTAAGTGAAGTAAATCAGAGAAAAAACAGATATCATATGATATCACTTACATGTGGTATCTAAAAAAATGATACAAATGAACTTATTTATAAAACAGATTCATCTACTTTGAAAACAACCTTGTGGTTGACAAAGGGGAAAGGTAGGGGAAAGGATAAATTCAGTTCAGTTCAGTTCAGTCTATTAGTCTTGTCCAACTCTTTTTGACCCCATGAACTGGAGCACACCAGGCCTCCCTGTCCATCACCAACTCCCGGAGTCCACCCAAACCCATGTCCATTGAGCCAGTGATGCCATTCAACTATCTCATCCTCTGTTGTCCCATTCTCCTCCTGCCCTCAATGTTTCCCAGCATCAGGATCTTTTCCAATGAGTCAGCTCTTCACATCAGGTGGCTAAAGTATTCGCATTTCAGCTTCAACATCAGTCCTTCCAGTGAACACCCAGGACTGATCTCCTTTAGGATGGACGGTTGGATCTCCTTGCAGTCCAAGGGACTCTCAAGAGTCTTCTCCAACATCACAGTTCAAAAGCATCAATTCTTTGGCACTCAGCTTTCTTTATAGTCCAACTCTCACATCCATAAATGACCACTGGAAAAACCATAGCCTTGACTAGACGGACCTTTGTTGGCAAAGTAATGTCTCTGCTTTTTAATATGCTATCAAGGTGGGTCATAACTTTTCTTCCAAGGAGTAAGCGTCTTTTAGTTTCATGGCTGCAATCACCATCTGCAGTGATTTTGGAGCTCCGAAAAATAAAGTCTGACACTGTTTCCACTGTTTCCCCATCTATTTCCCATGAAGTGATGGGACTAGATGCCATGATCTTAGTTTTATAAATGTTGAGCTTTAAGCCAACTTTTTCACTCTCCTCTTTCACTTCCATCAAGAGGCTCTTCAGTTCTTCACTTTCTGCCATAAGGGTGATATCATCTGCATATCTGAGATTATTGATATTTCTCCCGAAAATCTTGATTCCAGCTTGTGCTTCCTCCAGCCCAGTGTTTCTCATGATGTACTCTGCATATAAGTTAAATAATCAGGGTGACATTATGCAGCCTTGACATACTCCTTTTCCTATTTGAAACCAATCTGCTGTTCCGTGTCCAGTTCTAACTGTTGCTTCCTCACCTGCATACAGGTTTCTCAAGAGGCAGGTCAGGGGCTCTGGTTTTCCCATCTCTTTCAGAATTTTCCACTGTTTATTGTGATCCACACAGTCAAAGGCTTTGACATAGTCAATAAAGCTGAAATCGATGTTTTTCTGGAACCCTCTTGCTTTTTCCATGATCCAGCAGATGTTGGCAATTTGATCTCTGGTTCCTCTGCCTTTTCTAAAACCAGCATGAACATCTGGAATTTGATGGTTCATGTATTACTGAAGTCTCGCTTGGAGAATTTTAAGCATTACTTTTCTAGCATGTGAGATGAGTACAATTGTGCAGTATTTTGAGCATTCTTTGGCATTGCCTTTCTTTGGGATTGGAATGAAAACTGACCTTTTCCAGTCCTGTGGCCACTACTGAGTTTTCCAAATTGGCTGGCATATTGAATGCAGCACTTTCACAGCATCATCTTTCAGGATTTGAAATGGCTCAACTGGAATTCCATCACCTCCACTAGCTTTGTTCATAATGAGTCTTCCTAAGGCCCACTTGACTTCACATTCCAAGATGTCTGGCTCTAGGTGAGTGATCACACCATCATGATTATCCGGGTCGTGAAGATCTTTCTTGTATAGTTCTTCTGTGTATTCTTGTCACCTCTTCTTAATATCTTCTGCTTCTATTAGGTGCCTACTATTTCTGTCCTTTATTGAGCCCATCTTTGTGTGGAATGCTCCCTTGATATCTCTAATTTTCCTGAAGAGATCTCTAGTCTTTCCCATTCTATTGCTTTCCTCTATTTTTTTTTTTTTTTGCATTGATCACTGACAAAGGCTTTCTTATCTCTCTTTGCTATTCTTCAGAATTCTGCATTCAGATGGGAATATCTTCTTTTCTCCTTTGCTTTTATCTTCCCTTCTTTTCACAGCTATTTTTAAGGCCTCCTCAGACAGCCGTTTTGCTTTTTTGCATTTCTTTTTCTTGGGGATGGTCTTGATTCGTCTCCAGTACAATGCCACGAACCTCCATCCATAGTACATCAGGCACTCTATCAGATCTAATCCCTTAAAACTATTTCTCACTTCCACTGTATAGTCATAAGGGATTTGATTTGATTTACATGACCATTTCATACCTGAATGGTCATGCAAAGAAGGGCTCGATAAAGGGCAGAAATGGTATGGACCTAACAGAAGCAGAAGATATTAAAAGGTGGCAAGAATACATGGAAGAACTGTACAAAAAAGATCTTCATGACCCAGATAATCATGATGGTGTGATCACTCACCTAGAGCCAGACATCCTGGAATGTGAAATCAAGTGGGCCTTGGGAAGCATCACTATGAACAAAGCTAGTGGAGGTGATGGAATTCCAGTTGAGCTATTTCAAATCCTGAAAGATGATGCCATGTAAGTACTGCACTTAATATGCCAGCAAATTTGGAAAACTGAGCAGTGGCCACAGGACTGGAAAAGGTCAGTTTTCATTCCAATCCCAAAGAAAAGCAATGCCAAAGAATGCTCAAACTACTGCACAATTGCACTTATCTCACATGCTAGTAAAGTAATGCTCAAAATTCTTTAAGCCAAAGGTCTGTCTAGTCAAGGCTATGGTTTTTCCAGTGGTCATGTATGGGTGTGAGAGTTGGACTGTGAAGAAGCTGAGTGCCGAAGAATTGATGCTTTTGAACTGTGGTGTTGGAGAAGACTCTTGAGAGTCCCTTGGACTGCAAGGAGATCCAACCAGTCCATTCTGAAGGAGATCAGCCCTGGGTGTTCTTTGGAAGCACTGATGCTAAAGTTGAAACTCTAGTACTTTGGCTACCTCATGCGAAGAGTTGACTCATTGGATAGGACCCTGATGCTGGGAGGGATTGGGGGCAGGAGGAGAAGGGGACGACAGAGGATGAGATGGCTGGATGGCATCACTGACTCAATGGACATGAGTTTTAGTGAACTCCGGCAGTTTGTGATGGACAAGGAGGCCTTGCGTGCTGCGATTCATGGGGTTGCAAGCAGTCGGACATGACTGAGCAACTGAAATGAACTGAACTGAATGGTCTAGTATTTTTCCCTACTTTCTTCAATTTCAGTCTGAATTTGGCAATAAGGATTTCATGATCCGAACCACATCAGCTCCCGATCTTGTTTTTGCTGACTGTATAGAGCTTCTCCATCTTTGGCTGCAAAGAATATAATCAATCTGATTTCGCTGTCAACCATCTGGTGATGTCCAAGTATAAATTCTCTTCCATCTGAAAAAGAATGGATATATGTATATGTAGAACTGAATCACTTTGCTGTACACCTGAAACCAACACAACATTGTAAATAAACTTCTCTAATATAAAATAAAAATTAAATACAAAAAACAAAACAATAACCCATAAACAGCTATTACCAGCATGTTTTGAGCCTGTATGTGCTGTCCTTGGTAGTGGAATTTTCTGAGATAAGAGCTCTTTTTTAAAAATTCTATTGAAGTATAGTTGATTTACAAGGTTGTGCTTCATTTCTTCTGAAGAGCAAAGTGACTCAGTTATGCCTTGCTCAGTCTCTCAGTCTTGTCCAAATATTTGCAACCTCATGGCCTGCCAGGATCCTCTGTCCACAGAATTTTCCAGACAAGCATACTGGAATGGGTTGACATTCAATTATATATATATATATATATATATATATATATATATATATATATTCTTTTTCATAATCTTTTCCATTACGGTTTATCACAAGATGTTGAATATAGTTCCCTTTGCTATACAGGAGGACCTTGTTGTTTATCCATCCTATTCATAATAGTTTGTATCTGTTATTCCCAAACTCTCAGTCCTTCCGTCCCTTTTCCCCTCTCCCTTGGCAACCACAAATTTGTCTGCTATGTGTGTAAGTCTGTTTTTGTTTAGTAGATACGTTCCTTTGTGTTGTAATTTAGATGTCACATAGGTGGAATGAGTGATAGCATGTAAGTGATATCATATGGTATTTGTCTTCTGAGATTAGTGTTCTTGATGTTACTCTGATGGATATTGAAGTTTTAAAGTCCCTTTGGTATGGCAAAACCAATACAGTATTGTAAAGTAAAATAAAGTAAAAATAAAAATTAAAAAAAATAAAAAATAAAGTCCCTTTGGCTGGAAGAGCCTCCTTTTGCTTGGAATAAATAAATAGAAGAGGAGGGCCTGGCAACCCATTCCAGTATTCTCGCCTAGAGAATCCCTGTGGACAGAGGAGAATCCCTGGTGGGCTACAGTCTATAGGATTGCAAAGAGTCAGACACGACTGAAGTGACTTAGCATAGTGAACACAGATATATAGAAATTATGATGCTTCCAATGTAAGTCCATTACATCACTCACTTCTCAAAAATGGTAGCTAAAATCATTAATGTTTCATCATTTCATACCCAATGCCAAGGAATTTACACTAACAGAGAGCAGAATAAGCTACGGCCAAATGAAGCTGAATAGAAAACTCAGAAACAGTTGATGAGGTCTAATTTAACATCTTTGTTTTTTCCTGGGACATTTATGCTCATGGTAGTGATTTTATATTGCATACATATAACATAGTCACAGTTATTGCTTTTAGAATTGCTCCTAGTTTCTTTGATGGATTTAAATTTATCACTATTTTATGGAGAAATAGTATACTGCTCCTCTAGGAAAAGCATGACTGCTCTTCCACACAAACGTGGAATTTTCTAATTAAAAAATTACCCCAAACTCTTTATCAAAACCAATGACCATTATGTTTAAAATTCTGACTTAACATTTTAGAGTATGTTTCAAAATATGAGTGAGAAAAATTACACAGATTTCCATTTTTAGGAATCTATTCCAAAGATACATGGATCAAAAATATAAAAGTACTTATGGGACTTCTCTGATGGTCCAGGGGTTAAGAATCTGCCTGTCAGTGCAGGGCATATGGGTTCAATCCCTGATCTGGGAAGATTCCACATGTCGAGGGACAAATAAGCCTGTGCACCGCAACTACTGAGCCCATGAGCCGTAACTGTGGAAGCCTGTACGCTCCAGAGCCTGTGCTCCGCAGCAAGAGAAGCCCCCACAATGAGAAACCCGCTCAGCACAACTAGAGAGTCGACCCCAAGCCCCACAACTACAGAAAGCCCGTGCACAGAAACTAAGGCCCAGTGCAGCCAAAAGTCATCTATCAGTAAATAAATATTTTAAAAAATACTTGCGAACAAGCCTATTCATTGAAGTACCATTTGTAATAGCAAAGTACTGCAAATAATTCAAATTGACTGGGTTTAGAATCAATATTTTCATTTCTAAACAAGTGAGGTATGAACTGATTTCACATACCCACATCACAGCACTGTAACTAATATTAAAACTACTCAATTAAATATCATCTGCAAATAAAATATAAGGTTTAAATATTTAAGAGATCTAGTATTCCCATTAAAGATAAACAAAATAACAAAAGCATAATAAAGATTTTTTTCAACAACAAAAAAATACTTAAAAGCATGCTTGTGAACAAGCCTAGTCACTGAAGCACCATTTGTAATGGCAAAGTACTGCAAATAATTCAAATACCAATAAGGAATGGTGGAATAAACTATAGTGTACGCACACAATGGATTATTATGCAGGCATAAAATGAATGAGAAAAATTCAGTGTTACTATGGAATAATCTCCAGGACATAAGAAAGTGTGTGTGATTATAAACCAACGAAAAGACAAAGACAAACCATAAAGTTTAAAAAGTATATTAATAGCTAAATATAGAAGAGGAGGGAATAGATGAAAGAGAGAGGGATAGAAACTATTCTTTTAATTTCCTTTAATTAAATTATTTTAACTTTCTTTGTTTTGAAGATGTAACTTTGGAAATGTAAATGTTTTACGCAGTAAAAACTTAGACAAAAAATGGAATTCCTAAATATTGAAAGCAAAAAGAAAAGAAATTTCAAAGTGTATCCCATTGATGGTACAACCTTTCAGAGAGAAATTATTCCAGGTGACTTTAAGACATCACAGTTGAATTGTATATCCCCAGTAGGACAAAATAAATTTTAAAAAAAGAAAGATTCTCTTCAGTAATGATATAATTGGTGGTAGTGTTTATTTTATTCTGAGACCATCATATGCATAGTATAGATAAAGGAAATAAATAATTATATTTATGTCATTGAAACCAGGGTTTGGGGCATGGCAGAGAGTGAAATAGATATGAAATCAGCTGGACTAGGTAAAAACCCTGTATTCCTAAATTTGAATTGGAAGTATTAGTTTGAAGTTGTGATGTATTTTATCTGAAACAAAACTAAGATGATATTTTCTATCTCTCACCACTAAAAAGGACTAGCAGCCATATGTAAGAAATGCAAAATGAATCTTGCCACAGCAGAAAATAAGAATACTATTCAAGACTATTAGCATCATCTCTAAAGGACTTGGGGGCCTAAGTGCATTGACTCCCTTAACAAAAGGAGGATGACATAAGAACTGAAGTGAAGTGAAGTCGCTCAGTCGTGTCCGACTCTTTGCGACCCCATGAACTGTAGCCCACCAGGCTCCTCCGCCCATGTGTTAGTAAGTGTAATAATTGCAATAAATTGTAAGACATCAAAGAGTTCTTAACGTGTTAATAAAATACATATATACACATTTACACACAGATGTGTACCTATATATGGTCTTCCCAGGTGGCGCTAGTGGTAAAGAATCTGCTTGCCAATGCAGGAGATGTAAGAGACATAGGTTCCGTCTTTGGGTTGGGAAGATCCCCTGGAGGAGGTCATGGCAACCCACCCCAGTATTTTTGCCTGGAGAATCCCCATGGAGGCCTGGCAGACGACAGTCCATAGAGTCATAAAGAGCTGGACACAACTGAAGTAATTTAGCATGCATGCGCATGCATATACGATATATATAGGAGGTCACATATACATAGAAAATAACCAAGCACTTATCTTGCCTCTCCTATGCAAACTGTACCTCAGCATAAACAATTGCTTATGAGGGAAAAATAGCTCTTAAAAGCCTACCAGCTAAGAATTAAAGAAATAATTTGTCTTTTTAACACACCTTAAGAATTACTGGATCTAACTATTATCAATGACTGCTAACATTACACACACACACACACACACACACACACACAAAGACAACCAGGGATTGTCTTTTTGAAAACAAATTTACAGAAAATATAAAGGACAAAAATCACCATGAGGATAAATCCAGAAAAATCTAGACTGAGGAAAACTTCATAGGATGAACCATTCATTTCTTCCACAAAAGCTTGAAGAGAGAGAAAAGAAAAAGAGAGACAGACAGACATATGGAGACAACCTAAAGATTTAAAGAAATTTGAGAGGTTTATCATCTCTCTATATATGGATGTCATTTGGATTCTAAGTCAAAAAACAAGCTAAAAACAAAGTGAAAATGATATAAAAAATGGGGAAATGGAAGCGTGATTGAATATTTGATAAACTCTGCTCAATGTTGTGTGCCAACCTGGAAGGAAGAGGGGACTGGGGAAGAATGGATACATATATGTGTATGGCTGAGTACCTTCACTGTTCACCTGAAACTATTACAACATTGTTCATCAGCTATACTCCAATACAAATCATTTCCAGTGTTAAAAAAATAAAAAATTAAAAAAGAGCTGTTTTAGAAATTTCAAGGATTATCATTCTATTGAATGTACAAAAAAAAGTCTCCATCTTTAAGAAAAATATTTAAAGATGATGTGATAGCTTCAAAACTCAGGGATGGGTTAGAGAGAGACACGAAGGTATCAAGTATCAAGGAAGCAAGTTTGGTCATGAGTTGTGAACTGTTGAAGCTGAGTGATAGGTACATAGAGAATTATTATACTGTTTTCTTTGCTTTTATTTGTATTTAAAATATACTAAAATAAAATAGTAAAACAGGAGGTAGCAGAGAGCAAATTCTTCTAAGACCTAGAACTATGGCTTATCAAAACCTAAATGAGTTGCAGTTGCCTGTAGAACTAATACTTTAACAATATTTTGTCCTCTAGAGAGGAAAATCAGAGAAGGCGATGGCATCCCACTCCAGTACTCTTGCCTGGAAAATCCCATGGATGGAGGAGCCTGGTAGGCTGCAGTCCATGGGGTTGCGAAGAGTCGGACACAACTGAGTGACTTCACTTTCACTTTTCACTTCCATGCATTGGAGAAGGAAATGGCAACCCACTCCAGTGTTCTTGCTTGGAGAATCCCAGGGATGGGGGAGCCTGGTGGGCTGCCGTCTATAGGGTCACACAGAGTCAGACACGACTGAAGCGACTTAGCAGCAGCAGCAGAGAGGAAAATATATATAAGCTGAATTGTATTAGTGGGTACTTGTGATTATCATTTTTATAAATAAAACTTTTCATTTTGTATTTATTTTTAATGTGTGTTTTATATATTTATTTTTTGGTCATGCTGCACAGCTTGCAGGATTTTAGTTCCCCAGTGAAAGATGGAACCCACGCCCCCAGGATTGGAAGCACAATCTTAATCACTGGATCACCCAAAAGTTTGGAAGTCCCCAAACTTTAGATTATTTTCCAAATGTGGAGTAGTGAAAGTGTTAGTTGCTCAGTCATATCTGACTCTTTGGAACCCCATGGGGGTGTAGTCTCTGTCCATGGAATTCTCTAGGCAAGTATACTGAGTTGGTAGCCATTCCCTTCTCCAGGGGATCTTCCCAGGGATTGAACCCAGCTTTCCTACATTGCAGGCAGAATCTTTACCATCTGAGCCACCAGGAATTTCTCCTTTACAGTTTTGGTTAAGATGTTGCCAAGTGGGGCCAATGTTTTGATGTAATAGACTCTGTGTATGTCTGCATATATTTAATGGAGATAATGTTTTTGAAATATGCTCACAAGTAATACAATCTCTCTTTTAAACCATTCTTTTTTTTTTTTTTTTTTTGCCATTACTGCATGTCTGAGTTTTTATCACTCCAAGAAAGAAGAAAGTAGGCACCTACTAGGAAAAAGAGGCTCAGACGTAGGAATAGGGAGGATCTGACAGGGGAATTCCTCCTGGAAGAGGGGCAGGAGGCAGAAATGTTTCTGGTGCAAAAAGGAAGGGGTTCAGAGAGACTGGATGTGGGATTGGGGTGCTACTAGGATCCCCTGAGGGGCCTACACACCTCTGGACTTTATGAGAAGGCTTATGTCATTGGTTTAATAGTGCCCCCCGCCAACCCTGAGATCTTCTAATCCCTGGAATTTATAAATATGACCTTATGTGGACAAAGGGTTGTTGCAGGTATAATTAAATTAATGATCTCAAAATGAGATTATTCTGGATTAGGATGAGATTGAAAACCAATGGTAAATCCTCATAAGAGATGAGAAGGGAAAAGAGACACAGACACAGTACATCCTCTGCATACATCCTCCACATAGAGCTTCATGCTGCAAACTTTCAAAGATAGGAACATGCATTCCATCAACGTCAGGTGTGAGTGGAACTGTAGCTCACCCTCCATCTCCTACAACTGACAATCCTTCAGCTCTACTATCTCTCATATGCTCTCCCTCCTCCAGTCAGTAACTCTTCTTGTCTGTTCACTTGATGTCAGCCCCCATATGCCAGCAGTTGTATGGTAGTACTGTATTTTCCAAGGCACTATAGTGTAAGATTAAAAAAAATTTCTTTATTTTTTGTGTTTGTTTTTTATGTATTATTTGTATGAAAAGTATTATAAACCTATTATAGGACAATACTGTATAGCTGATTGTGTCAGTTGGGTACCTAGACTAACTTTATTGGACTTACCGAATGCACTCTCAGAACAGAACTTGTTCGTAGATAGGGGACTTACCATAGAGAGAGAATTAGGTAATGGAAAGATGGAGGCAGAGACTGGAGTTATGAAGTCCAGGAATGCCAAGGAATGACAAGGTTGCCAGTAGCTGCCAGGAGCTAGGAGAGAGGCATAGTGCAGATTCTTTTTCAGAGCCTCTAGACAGAACCCACCCTGCTGACCACTTGATTTCAGACTCTAGAGCTGGAAGAGAATCCATTTTTTTACTGTTGTTTTAAGCTGCTGCATTTGTGACAATGTGCTACAGCAGCCATATGAAATGAAAACACCCTGCTTCTTGTAGGGAACTATGGGAGGCGTGCACCCCACAGGGTGCTCCAGAGTGACCAGATTGGCTCAAGGAGTAGTAACATCAGTGTCACGTGGTTCGGGAGAGGTCCAGAAATTAGAGCTTCAGCTCTCCACTGACTCACTGTCACAAATTATTTCCTGGAGTTCTGACATGCTCCTGATGGCATCGCTGAGAAACCAACGGACCCATCAAGAGATCCCTGTCCCGAAGGATGGCTCCAGTGAGGGCTGTAGCAGGACCTGTAGGTGGAGAGAAGAGGTATAGGCCTAAGACGAAGTTGGTTGGGAAGGACGAAGTAATACCAGACAACAAATGAGCTGACAGCAAACCATGGATTTCACCAGTATGGACATAGAGTGGATTTAGATGGTGGTGGTTTAGCTGCTAAATCTTGTCTGACTCTTTGCTACCCGATAGACTGTAGCCCACCAGGCTCCTCTGTTCATGGGATTTCCCAGGCAATAATACTGGAATTGGTTGCCAATCCCTTCTCCAGGAGATCTTCTTTACTCAGGGATCAAACCTGGGTCTCCTGAATTGCAGGTGGATTCTTTATTGACTGAGCCCCACGGAAGCCCCATGGATTTAGATAGGACAGTCTAAATACAGCCAGAGAGCGGGGGGATCCAGTTTCAACTCAGAGAAGTAGGAGCAAGAAGAGAAATACAATACAGGGACTAGAGATCACCTCCCCAGTTTCATCTTCTTCTTGTCCCAAATTTCTTTTGGGAAAGAGGGAGAAACTTACATTGTTAGAAGAGTTTAATCTGTAATACAAATTAAACTGCAATGGGCCATTGTAATCAAGAAGGGTGTTAATGAGCATGAATTGGACAACTGCAATAATTTTCTGGTCATTAGCTGGGTGGAAGTAGGTAGGTTGAAGGAAGAACTTCGATATTACATCAACTGAAAGTGAAAGTGAATGTCACTCAGTTGTGTCAGAGTCTTTGCGACCCCATGGACTGACTGTATGTAGCCTGCCAGGCTCCTCTGTCCATGGAATTCTCCAGGCCAGGATACTGGCCTGGGTAGCTGTTCCCTTCTCCAGGGAATCTTCCCAACCTAGGGCTCTTGCACTGCAGGCAGATTTTCTACCAGCTGAGCTCCCAGGGAAGCCCATTTCACTAGATACCTTTAAAAAGCTATATGATACATGAGTTGTAGTATAGGGCTTTTTGGTGAATGAATAAACAACAATGCATAAAAAGGCAAAAACCACAAATTATAGACCTTAGATATGTTTCTCATAGTAAAATCTACTATGATTTTTACTAGCTATTAATTTGAACCTAATTGAATTTATTTGCACATCTATCAGCATGTGTAAGAGTCAGCTTTTGACAACAAAAGTCTGACACAACTTTATTTATTTTAGCTTCAGTCTTTCCGTCAAATGCCAGGAGAGATCTGCTTCTTCTAAGGGCTTTGTTTTATCAATCTGGGTGGCTAGCTTTGATTTGGCTTTGTCATCTTGCTGGGGAACTCACAGGTAAGTCTCATTAAGAGTTTTGCTGATGCTAATTTATAGATCAGCAAGTTTGGAGGACTGTTTTTAATGTATTCAGTTTATTTTGAAGCTTTGCATCATTTCTGCTTCTCTGGAGTTAGGTCCATTTTACAGCCAACCAGAAAGACAGTATTGAAGTAATTGTTTGTAAAATGATGATCTTCTATCTGTATTCTCTCCTTGGCACTCTTGCCTGAAGAATCTATCTATTGCTTTCACTCTTTGCTTCATTCTGGATGTACAGAGACTTGTTAGAGGTGTCCTAACAGGTGGCTGGAGTGTCCAGCTCCATTTCAGGGGCCGGGCATCACGTTGACCTCTGCTTTCCTTCAAACACAGTGACTAATTTGCTAGAGTATGAGGTAAAATTCAATAAATGAATCCAAAGTCCCCAGGCAGCTTGGGGTTTGGAAATTCTTGGACTTCTTTGGAGCAGGTTGGCGATTTCTCCTTACCACTAGATGTCCCTGTGTGGCTTTTCTTTTGGACACCAGAGCTGTACCGGACGTCAGTTACCTCTGCTCTGCTGGATGGAAGCAAAGTCCATCGCAGTCTCTGAAAAGGCTGTTTATAGTGGAATATTATCCAAGCTGGGCTTCCATGGTGGCTCATATGGTAAAGAATCTGCCTGCAATGTGGGAGACCTGTGTTCAATACCTGGGTTGGGAAGATCCCCTGGAGAAGGGAACGGCAACCCACTCTAATATTCTTGCCTGGAGAACTCCATGGACAGAGGAACCTGGAGGGCTATAGTCCTTGGGGTTGCAAAGAGTCGATACGCCCGAAGTGACTTAACACACATACATTATCCAAGCTGAGACCAGGCACAGCTTAGCCCTAGTACACTCATTCAAGTCTAAGGGCATGAGGAAGCTGGAGAGTTATCTGAGTCTGCACAGAAATCAGGACTATCTCCACAGAGGTCCCGGTTCTTTTCAACTTGCATTCATTAAAATTTCCCTGCCTCCCAGTGCCCTCTTGGTAACCTAGACCAAAGCTTTAAAAACTATCATGGAGAATTGGTTTAAAAAATTTTTTTTTTCACTTCTACTCTCTTGCAGACCAACACATGGTCTTACTGTGCTTGACTTCACAGGTAACTCACTTGGTGAGTTTGATAACAACCAAAGTGGGTGTTTCCTGTCCAATGAAATGACTGATAATATACTTGGATGTGATGTTGCACAGCAATGTCAGCTGACTGTACAAGGTTTTGTTTTAGAAACATTCTCTTGATTTCTGTATTTCTTTTTTCTTTGACTGGTAACAACTTGCAGACCACTGCTGATACGAGGATCATGCTTTGTGTGGCACTGGACTAGACGTCATCATAAGGCTTAGTTCTACAAACTTGAATGAAAACTAATGGGCTGTGAGGAACTGGAGCAGCTCAAGGCAGCTTTAGATGACTTGAATAGAGACTCACCCAATGTGCTGAAAGTTGTGGTCTCTGTCCTTCTGCCCTAGGTCAGGCCTGGATCTTCCACTGAGCTACTGAACTGAATCTCAGATTAGGGCAACATTAAACAAAAAAGCTGGGCTTCCCTAGTGACTCAGATGGTAAAGAATCTTCCTGCACTGCAGGAGACCAGGGTTTGATCCCTGGGTTGGGAAGATGCCCTGGAGAAGGGAATGGCTACCCACTCTAGTATTCTTGCCTGGAGAATCCCATGGATAGAGGAGCCTGGCAGGCTACAGTTCATGGGGTCATAAAGAGTCAGACATAACTGAGCAACTAACACTTTCACTTTCACTTCAAATGAAATGCAATGGGTGATCCCCAGAGACCACAGCAGCAAAAAGGAAATGAAAGTTTTTGCAACTTCTGAACCTGTTATCAAGTCCAAACAGTTCTGCAAGGCACACAGCTGGCCAGTAAATTTAGAGATGAGTTGTTGGGGCAAGGAATTGCGACTTGATTCAGAAAGCAGGCAGATCTTTGTGTCCCAAAGAACCATCTTGCCTAATTAGAATTCAGGCTTCTTTTATACTAAAAGGGGAAAAAGTAAAGTCAAACATTTCCTGCTTCTGGTCAGTCTCCAGAGAGGATGTGTTAATTTCTTTCTTCCTGTATTCATTCCCAAGTAGGCCTGATCAGGATGTTTGCTGTGAGCAAAAGGTACAATGCTCCTTACCTGGGAGGCAGTGTTCCCAGCGGTGGACCATTGCATATAATTTAAACTTACAGGCACCATCCCTTTAGTGATCAACATATAACAGAACACAAAGGTTCTTCTTTATTACAAACCTTTTTGCAGAAATTAAGTGAATCTTGTCTGCTCTGTACTTTAAAAGAGAAATAAAGGCAATGAAGGATGGTAAATACCATGTACCCGGCTTCATTTTAATAATTAGCCATAGTGACACCTGGGTGGTCAATCGTCTGCTGCTTTATGCTGCAACCAGCTCCAATTACAGAAATAGTGGAAGAATGTTAACTTCACAAACTGAAAAGAAATAGTTTGTTTACTCAACGCACCAACAGTTTGTGCTCCAACCATCATTTATAAAGCCAGTTATTTGTAATGTAAGAGCACAATTTGCCTTAAAAACAATGTTGAGAATGGTGGTTAATTTTCCTGTTCACTCACAGAAAACCATTTAAACCAAGCAGTAATTGACTTAAATAAACACTATTTCTCTCTTTGTTATGACTCCATGGGTCAAGTCAAGGAGCAGAGAACATTGTTATAAGTGTTTGAGATCCCAGTTCCAAATTTTGATAGAAGAGGTTTCTCTTCTTTCTCAGGATGCCCTGTGGAGAAACAGGATTTGTATAAACTTCCTTTGCTCTCGTGGGGATAGACAACAAGATCACATGAGTCTCTCATAGCAGTAGCTAGCAAAGAAGCAGGATGCAGGATTCTATTAGCTATTTATTTAGAACTTGAAGTATGGAACCATGTTTCATGAGCAGTTTTGGGACCTTTGTGCAGGGGTGGCTGGGAGTCAGGCATGTGACTTCATGGAGAAGGAAAAGTCACACGGTGGGATCTAAAAGCACTGAATCAAATGTTATCAACTGGAAGACTAGGATAAAGCCACACAAATGAAAAAGGAAGATGAGAGAAGTGTTCATATGAGAAGAGAGTTGAAGGACAATATATGCAGCTTTGTCAGCCCGGGGTTGAAATTCCACAGATGAAGGCTTATTTTCATATATTCACATTTCGGGGCTGGAAGCCACTCAGGAAAGGCCCTAAATATGTCCTTCCAGAAAGATGACTCTAGTGTGGACCAACATCTTTAATGTCTCTGATGGGTAATATAATAGAGGTGGGAAGGATATAGGTCTCATGGAACCAAAAGCGCATGCAGTTTGTTGGGGCTTTAGGGGGAAAAAAATCAAACTAAAAAACATAAAATTAGGTATAAAATATACATTTATTTAGATAAGAAAATAAATAAAAACAATATGTCCATTTTAAAAAGCTAACAAGTAGATGTCCATCAACAGATGAATGGATAACAACGTTGTGGTATATAGGTATATATATATATATATATATATATATATATAGTGAAATATCACTCAGTCATAAAAAGGAATGAATTTGGTCAGTTGTAGTGAGGTGGATGAATGTAGAGCTTGTAATACAGAGTCAGTTGTTATATAGAAGTAAGTTGGAAAAAACAAAAATCGTATAATTAACACATATATATGGAATCTAGAAAAATGGTACCAACGAAGCTATTTGCAGGGTAGGAAGAGATGCAGACATAAAGAACAGACTTGTGGGTCATTTTAGGGCGGCCAGGGAGCGGCCCAGAGGAGCAGGCGGTAGCCTGAGGAGCGAGGGATGGAGTCGGGAGCCACGTGGTGTTGACTGGAGTGCCGCACAGCTGCCGCCGCGGCAGCGCCTCCGATGCGGAAGCCGTTTGTGGCAGACGCCGGCTGCCCAGGACTAGGGTTTCATCTCCTCAAACGGTTTTGAACCAATGAAGCTGGATTCTCTTTAAAAAGACAGACAACCCATCGTGTGAACTACAGAGTTGGTGGACAAATTTATGTTAGGCGCATAGTGATGTAATGCCCACAGATTCCTGCAAGGGCCCCTAAGTTCTTTGAGGACCACTTTGCCTTTGAATCAGAGAGGTGCAAAGCTCGATAAAGAATGGCCCTTGTGGATAAGAACAAAGTCAAGTGACAGCGATTGGACAGAATTTGCGAAGGTATCCGCCCCCAGAACAGCCCCCTGAACCCCTGCCCCCTGGTGGCACTGCTGGCTGGCAGAGACTACACCCGGTGGAAATGCCCATCCTGAAGGACCTGGCCACTGTGGCCTTCTGCGATGCACAGTTCACTCAGGAGATCCACGAGAAGGTTTTAAACGAGGCAGTTGGCGCCATGATGTATCACACCATCATGCTCACCAGGGAGGACCTGGGGAAGTTCAAGGCCCTAAGAGTGATTGTGCAGGTAGGCAGCGGCTACAACTAGGTCGACGTCAGGCTGCAGGTGAACTCGGGATCACAGTGTGCAACATCCTGTCCGCAGCAGTGAAAGAGACAGCGGTCTCAACCGTCTGCCACATCCACATCCTTAATCTGTACGGGCAGAACACCTGGCTGTACCAGGCGTTGCGTGAAGGCACGCGGGTGCAGTGTCCAGCGGATCTGGGAGGTTGCCTCGGGCGGGGGGCGGGGGGCGCACATCTGCGGGGAGACACTGGGCCTCACTGGCTTCGGTCGCAATGGGGCAGGCAGTCGCGGTTTGAGCCAAGGCCTTTGGATTCAGCGTCCTATTTTATAACCCCTACTTGTAGGATGGGACAGAGCGGTCCCTGGGCGTGTAGAGAGTCTATACCCTGCAGTTCCAGAGCTACCGTGTCTCCCTGCAATCTCAACGAACATAACCACCACATCAGTGACTTCACTGTAAAGCAGATGAGGCAAGGCGCCTTCCTAGTGATCGCGGCCTGCAGCAGACTGGTGGATGAGAAAGCCTTAACCCAAGCCCTCAGAGAAGGAAGGATATGAGGGGCGGCCCTTGATGTGCACAAATCGGAGCCTTTCAGCTTTGCTCAGGGTGCCTTGAAAGATGCACCAAATCTCATCTGTACTCCCCACACAGCCTGGTATAGTGAGCAAGCCTCCTTGGAGATGAGGGAGGCAGCTGCCACTGAGATCCGATGGGCTATCACAGGTCGCATCCCAGAGAGCTTAATAAACTGTGTGAACAAGGAACTCTTTGTCACAACAGCTCCCTGGTCAGTAATAGATCAGCAAGCAATTCATCCAGAGCTGAATGGTGCCACATACAGATACCCGCCAGGCATTGTGGGCGTGGCTCTGGGAGGACTTCCTGCTGCCAAGGAAGGGATCATCCCCAGAGGCATCCTGGTGATCCACAACCTCCCCGCAGTGGCACATCCCTCTCAAGCTCCCTCTCCCAACCCGCCCACAAAATATGGGGACAATCAAGAGCACCCCAACGAGCAATAGCAGCAAGTGACGAAAGGCAATCATTCAGATACACCTGGGACCAAGAGACAGTGAAAAATAAATGAACTAAGAGAAAAGGAATTTGACAGTCTTTTTAAGTGATTCTGGACATATGCATCATTGACATTGCAGTGTTACAACTACAAAAGAGCTAGAAGTCGAGACATGGGAAAACTGAAGATGCTGTCTGCTTGCGCAAGCGCTGAAAGAGACTAGGATGTGATTTATTAACGACCAACTTCTGTTATTGTGGGTTAAGTTTTTCATCTGTGCATCAAATCACAAAGAATAAATAGATCTGTTTCCTTTACCAGTCCCTCAGGCACAGGAGGTCCTGTTCAGGTCCTTGCTCTAGAATGTTGCATCAAGAGTTCCAAACATCAAAATAAAATATTAAGAGAATAATAAAAAAAATTGAACATACTTGTGGTCAGAGCAGGGGACAGAGAGGGTGGGACAAATTGTGAGTAACATTGACATATATACACTGCTGCTGCTGCTGCTGCTAAGTCGCTTCAGTCGTGTCCGACCCTGTGCGACCCCATAGACGGCAGCCCATCAGGCTCCCCTGTCCCTGGGATTCTCAAGGCAAGAACACTGCAGTGGGTTGTCATTTGTACCATGTGTAAAATAGATAGCTGGTGGGAAGTTGCTGTTTAACACAAGGATCTCAGCTCAGTGCTCTCTGACAACCTGGAGGGGTGGGATGAGGAAGTAGGAGGAAGACTCAAGAGGAGAGGAGAGTATACTCAAGGTTGATTCACATTGTTGTGCAGCAGAAGCCAACAGGACATTGTAAAACAATTATCCTCCAATTGAAAATAAAATTTTAAAAAGTGTATATGTTCATAGGTAAAAACTTTTTAAAGAAAAGCTAACAAATACAACTAACCCTTGGAGATATCCCTTGGTTTCAGGTCACTACAATAAAGGGTGTATTGCCATAAAGTGAGTCAAATGGATTTTGGCTTCCCAGTGCATAGAAAAACTATCTTTACACTGTATTGTAGTCTGTTAAGTGTGCCATAGCATTATGTCTAAAAATGGACATCAGTTCAGTTCAGTTCAATCCCTTAGTCATGTCCGACTCTTTGTGACACCATGAATCGCAGCACGCCAGGCCTCCCTGTCCATCACCAACTCCCGGAGTTCACTCAAATTCATGCCCATAGAATCAGTGATGCCATCCAGCCATCTCATCCTCTGTTGTCCCCTTCTCCTCCTGCCCCCAATCCCTCCCAGCATCAGAATCTTTTCCAATGAGTCAACTCTTCGCATGAGGTGGCCGAAGTATTGGAGTATCAGCTTTAGCATCATTCCTTCCAAAGAACACCCAGGACTGATCTCCTTTAGAATGAACTGGTTGGATCTCCTTGCAGTCCAAGGGACTCTCAAGAGTCTTCTCCAACACCGCAGTTCCAAAGCATCAATTCTTTGATGCTCAGCTTTCTTCACAGTCCAACTTTCACATCCATACATGACCACTGGAAAAACCATAGCCTTGACTAGACGAACCTTTGTTGGCAAAGTAATGTCTCTGCTTTTGAATATGATATCGAGGATGGTCATACCTTTCCTTCCAAGGAGTAAGCGTCTTTTAATTTCATGACTGCAATCACCATCTGCAGTGATTTTGGAGCCCAAAAAAATAAAGTCTGACACTGTTTCCACTGCTTCCCCATCTATTTCCCATGAAGTGATGGGACCAGATGCCATCATCTTAGTTCTTAGATCTTAGATCTGAATGTAGAGCTTTAAACCAACTTTTTCACTCTCCTCTTTCACTTTGATCAAGAGGTTCTTTAGTTCTTCTTCACTTTCTGCCATAAGGGTGGTGTCATCTGCATATCTGAGGTGATTGATATTTCTGCCAGCAATCTTGATTCCAGCTTGCGCTTCTTCCAGCCCAGCATTTCTCATGATGTCCTCTGCATAGAAGTTAAATAAGCAGGGCGAGAATATACAGCCTTGACGTACTCCTTTTCCTCTTTGGAACCAGTCTGTTGTTCCATGTCCAGTTCTAACTGTTGCTTCCTGACCTGCATATAGGTTTCTCAAGAGGCAGGTCAGGTGGTCTGGTATTCCCATCTCTCTCAGAATTTTCCACAGTTTATTGTGATCCACACAGTCAAAGGCTTTGGCATAGTCAATAAAGCAGAAATCGATGTTTTTCTGGAACCCTCTTGCTTTTTCCATGATCCAGCAGATGTTGGCAATTTGATCTCTGGTTCCTCTGCCTTTTCTAGAACCAGCTTGAACATCTGGAAGTTCACAGTTCATGTATTGCTGAAGCCTGGCTTGGAGAATTTTGAGCATTACTTTACTAGCGTGTGAGATGAGTGCAATTGAGTGGTAGTTTGAGCATTCTTTGGCATTGCCTTTCTTTGAGATTGGAATGAAAACTGACCTTTTGCAGTCCTGTGGCCACTACTGAGTTTTCCAAATTTGCTGGCATATTGAGTGTAGCACTTTCACAGCATCATCTTTCAGGATTTGAAATAGCTCAACTGGAATTCCATCACCTCCACTCCTTTGTTCATAGTGATGCTTCCTAAGGCCTACTTGACTTCACATTCCAGGATGTCTGGCTCTAGGTGAGTGATCACACCATTGTGATTATCTGGGTCATGAAGATCTTTTTTGTACAGTTCTTCTGTGTATTCTTGCCACCTTTCTTAATATCTTCTGCTTCTGTTAGGTCTATACCATTTCTGTCCTTTATCGAGCCCATCTTTGCATGAAATGGTCCCTTGCTATCTCTGATTTTCTTGAAGAGATCTCTAGTCTTTCTACAAAAGGGATCAAATTTGGTACCTAAGAAATATTCCCAGTGAAATGTACTAAGGCATCAAAGGTGTTGGTTTTAAAACACAAAGGCACTAAAAAAAGTATTTAAAGTATCAAGATGAGTATTTAAATGCAATTGAGGTCATTTCTTAATGACTCAGTTAAAGTGATTCTACACATGAGGGAGATAGGAGATCTTCAATTTCCGGTTTGAGCAGCTCTTCCTTGCTCCTTGCTGTAGGGAGAGGCTTTTAAGACATGGTAGCTATTTGCACTTGTGTCCCTTCATCAGGAAAATAAGGCAATCAAAGCAGGGCAAAGGGAACTCAGGAGCACTGAGTGTCATTGAAGAGCCCCGAGTTTTATGTGTGTTGTATCTTTAATCATCAAAATAACCTTGTGTAGTAGGCTTTCTTGTCTTTATCTTACTGAAAACTAAATCTAAATTTTTTTCTTAGCCCACACCCTGCAGCTTGCAGGCTCTTAGTTCCCCAACCAGGTGAAACTGGGTCCTTGGCAGTGAAAGCACAAGTCCTAGCTTCTGTACAGCCAGGGAATTCCCTAAATCCAAATGTTTTAAGAACTGTGCTGAAGGACAGTTTGTAAATGGCAGACTCAGAAATGATGAGACTTTCCTGCCAGTCCAGTGGTTAAGACTCTCTTCTATTGCAAGGACATGGATTTGAACCCTGATTGGGAAAATAAGATGTTGCAGAAAGAGTCCAAAAAAATAAATGAAACTAGGCTAGTTTATGGAACCTTGGAACCGGTTCCAAGATTCATGTTCTCTGCAGTGTACCATACCACCTCTGGGGATGAGAACAAGATTTAAATGAAAGAAAAAAACACCAGAAGGAGAAGTAGGGAAGGTTACAAATAAGGAAGAGCTCATTTAGATTTTTGTTGAATTAACAAATACATATCAGCAGATAGGCTGGGCTTATAACCCTTGTTATTTGATCAAACATCGCCTTTCAACACATCATGTCAGGAACCAAGCTCAGCTCCCTCCTTTACTGGTGCTGTACCCCGAAGCAAATGCTCATAGTCACTGAGAATTTTCTGAATGATTCTGCCTTTTTGGAGGAATAGAAAGATAAAATCCTGGGCTCTGGAGGCAGAGTATCTGTGTTAAATACCACATTTACAGCCGACTAGATATATGTAACAACTTATTTTACCTTCCTAGATCTTGGTTATCTCAGTGGGGACAATAATAATGAAGTTTCATTCCTAAAATTCGACAACCTATACTTCCCTGGTTGTCCAGTGCTTAAGAATCTGCTTACAATTCAGTGGATTTGAGTTCGATCTCTGGTCTGAAGATTCCTGGAACTAAGATCCCACATGCCACAGAGTAACTAAGCCCGCAAGCTGCAACTAGAGAGTCTGAGAACCACAAGGAAAGATCCTGCACGGCACAGCAAAGGCCTGGCACAGCCAAATAAACAAATAAAATATTTTTTGAATTTTATATTAAAATATATTAAAAATTTTTTTATATTGAAGGTGAAAGTCACTCAGTCATGTCCAACTCTTTGCCACCCCATGAACTACACAGTCCATGGAATTCTCTAGGCCAGAATACTGGAGTGGGTAGCTTTTACCTTCTCCAGGGGATCTTTCCAACCCAGAGATCAAACCCAGGTCTCCCGCATTGGAATCAGATTCTTTACCAGCTGAGCCACAAGGGAAGCCCTTTTATATGTATATATACATATTTATAAAAACTTGTGTGATGTGAATAAGATGATACATAGAACATATTGTCTAGTCTAAAGTGACTGTTCAAGAAATGTTAGTTTTTCTATTATTATTTTAAAAACAAACATGATAGGTATAAATAAATGGTTTCCCTAATCTTAGAGGCAAGAAATGATACAGTTCTTTAGATTGTAAACAAAGTTTGGTTTATTTCAAGGATTAGTAAAAAGTCCTCTGATGAATTTGGAGATCTCACTCCTACCCTTTGGAGCAGATATGTTTAGAGTTTATGAGTCTCACTGAAGGGAGATCATTGGTGATGTCCAGGCTTGTGTGCCCTATTCTGAGATGGTGGCACTTCCTAGAATTGTTGTTGTTTCTATCCATTTCTACTACTCATTTGATTGCGGCCAGGTCACCACCAATAGCATAAACCCAAATCCAAAAACTTTCTTGCCTGAATCTAACCAGGCATTTGAGTTTGAGGCATTACCTTTTCAATATCCTCTGTCCCCATGTGTCCTAAGACACCTGAGCCTACATCTCGTTAACACACAAGCCTATGTAGTTATTACCTTCAAAACAGCCAAACAGATTGTCTGTCAGATTCTCTTCTCTGGCTCTGAAGAAAAGGCATTCTTTCTTTACCAAGGGCATTAAGGCAGAACCCAGAACTTGACAAACACAATTCTGGGGTCTTCCCTGATAGTCCAGTGGTTAAGACTTCACCTTCCAATGCAGAGAATGCAAGTTCGATCCCTGGTAGAGGAGATAACATCCCACCTGCCCCAGAGTAAAAAAAAAAAAACCAAAACATAAAACAGAAGCCATATTGTAACAAATTTGATAAAGGCTTTAAAAATGGCCCACATTAAAAAAAATTCTAAAAAATAGGAGAAAGAAACACAATTCTGGTCTACTCTTACTGATGAAAGAGGAGGATATGTATTATATTCTGGTGAGATTACATCAGAAAAAAACCCCTCAAAATAATAATAAACTTTCTGAATAAATCACCTTGTTTTATGTATATAAAACCATTCTATCTGTAAGATACTGTAGGAAAAGCAAGACACTTACCATTAAAGACCTAGTCAAGATAAAACAACTGAGACACTTCGAAGCTTCCTGAAAATTCTATCAAAAATCTGAGTATCCTTACAGTGATTTTAAAACATGACAATTTTAACTAAGCCCTAGTTTGGAGAGTTACATCTCTGCCTGAAGATATACTTTGATGGCCATAATCTTTGTCTTTCTGCTTCAGTGACGTGGAGACGGATTGGATGCCAGCGTGTCAGAGAATCTGCCTAGCTGATTAGGCTTCTGTAGACACAACAAAGGCCATATTTTAAATTAGCTCCACACCGTCTAATCAGAATGAACAGACTACTTGGGTCTGTGATGGAGATGTATTGGCAGCCGATGAAGGCTGTCTAGAGGGATTTTTGGTGAAAACCTAAAGTATTTTAATGCTGAAAGCAGTTTGATTCCAGTGTAAGGATTAAGGGCGATTTAGAAGGAAATGTTTATGCTAACAATTCATTTCTATTACAATTGGTTCTATAGTTTGTCTTTAAGTATTAGATTTAACAATTATGCAAGATAATTTTTGTCTTGCATCTCTGTCATCAGGGGCTTAAAAATATTAATTTGTTAGAATTTAATCACATGGGAACATTTTTGATACCTCAGATCACTTCATCAAGATGCCCACGAACATTCAGGGGAAACACTCTAACTGCAGATTCATGTCTTTTGGCTTATTTATTTATTTAGCTGCACCGGGTCTTAGATGTAGCATGTGGGACCTTGGCGGGTCATGTGGGATCTTTTGTTGTGGCACATGGACTCTTTAGTTGTGGGTCTTGGGCTCCACAGTGCACAGGTTCAGTAGCTGCAGCTGGTGGGCTTAGCTGCTTCACTACATGTGGGATCTTTTTTCCCTGACCCCGGACTGAACCTGGGCCACCTGTCTTGGGAGGTTGGAATCCTAGCCATGCTAAGGACCTCTAAGGAAGTCCTCTGCACTCCCTTTCTGTTCTCAGAATAGTCATTCAGCCTGGGCAGGCACAGCCTCACCAGATTCTGCCTGCTATCACTCCTCTGTGGTGGCATCTTAGCTTCCTGTCTGACCTTGGTGATTCTCGATGTTTTAGTTTGGTTCTCCAGCTTCTGATCAATTCCGAGAGTCTCCCCAATCCATCCAATGTGTTTTCTATTCCATAAGATATCCAGAGGACCGTTCTATTTATGTTTAATAAATGACTTATCCGGCTTTTTATTATGGTTGTGTGTATCTCTGCAACAAGACGGTAAGCCAGTGGGGAGCAAGACCCATGATGTATTCATCTTCTTGTCTTGTACATGATCAAGAAGAGATGTGATGCTAACCAAAGCTGCATCAAATGTAATCAATCATCAGATAGTTTTAACACCTTTCTTGTGAAGGAGATATCGGGTGGGCCAAGAGTTCATTTGGGTTTTTCCTTAACATCTTATGGAACACCCAAAACTAATTTTTTGGCCAACCCAATGTAATTTTATACGTATATGAGTATGCTACTGTCTTTAAGTCCAATAAAACAGTCATAGAATCAACCTCATCTTGACCTAAGCCTTCCTGAGAAAACTATTGGATAGAAAATGTGCATTTCTCTTTTCTATGGAGTAAAGTCCTTCATATGCCGCTTTGCAAATACCTCCAATGTTTTTTGCAAAAATCTAGTCTACAGTCTCCCAAATCTATAATTTTCCATGGATTGCCTGCACCTCTCATCTCTCATGGACACCTTCTCATGGCTGGGCATTGATTTGCTATTTTTATATTTTCTTCCAGTTAATTGTTCCTTCCTCTGAGGTCCAAGATTGAAATCTGTGCTCTGTTACTTCTTTCGTCACCTGTCCCTCCCCTCATATGTATAAGATGGTTTCCAAATCTTTATCTCAGCACAAACTTTCTCAGCTGTGCTCCAGTTTTACACCTACTCTTACCTGAGTGACATGAACATATATATATGTATTGCCACCATCCAAGCTAAATCTGGCACAAACTGAACTCATCTTTTAAACCGTTACCCTGTCATTTCCCCCATCATTAAAACTATCATCAGACTTAGAACATGGAGTATATCCTCTATTTTATTACCTTACTCATAGAGATCAAGTCTATAAGTCAAAGTTTCCCAAAATAAATCTTTTCCTTTTTCTCTGTTCACCTGTATATATGCCAAACAAAGAAACAAAACCAGACATGTTTTGAACTAAATAGTAGAGTTAACATATAAGAAGGAATAAAATCTGTTCCACCCAACCATCTCTCATTGGAGCTTCTGGGAATCTAATATCTCCAGCCCTGACCCTGAGCTGATTTGATTTGGGTAGGAGCAATATGGAATTAGAAAATGTCTTTTTAAAAAATCTATAGCCAATGTGGTCTAGCTTAGTTTTGATCTGTTTTATATTTTATCCACTTAATATCAATCACCTCAGATATACAGATGACACCACCCTTATGGCAGAAAGTGAAGAAGAACTCAAAAGCCTCTTGATGAAAGTGAAAGAGGAGAGTGAAAGGTTCGCTTAAAGCTCAACATTCAGAAAACGAAGATCATGGCATCTGGTCCCATCACTTCATGGGAAATAGATGGGGAAACAGTGGAAACAGTGTCAGACCTTACTTTTGGGGGGCTCCAAAATCACTGCAGATGGTGACTGCAGCCATGAAATTAAAAGATGCTTATTCCTTGAAAGGAAAGTTATGACCAACCTAGATAGCATATTAAAAAGCAGAGACATTACTTTGCCAACACAGGTCCATCTAGTCAAGGCTATGGTTTTTCCAGTGGTCATGTATGGATGTGAGAGTTGGACTGTGAAGAAAGCTGAGTGCCAAAGAATTGATGCTTTTGAACTGTGGTGTTGGAGAAGCCTTTTGAGAGTCCCTTGGACTGCAAGGAGATCCAACCAGTCCATTCTGAAGGAGATCAGTCCTGGGTGTTCTTTGGAAGGACTGATGCTAAAGCTGAAACTCTAGTACTTTGGCCACCTCATGCAAAGAGTTGATTCGTTAGAAAAGACTCTGATGCTGGGAGGGACTGGGGACAGGAGGAGAAGGGGACGACAGAGGATGAGATGGCTGGATGGCATCACAGACTCAATGGACGTCAGTTTGGGTGAACTCCGGGAGTTGGTGATGGACAGGGAGGCCTGGCGTGTTGCAATTCATGGTGTCACTAAGAGTCAGACACAACTGAGTGACTGAACTGAACTGAATTGAATTAGTTATCTATTTTATATAGATAGTGTGTACATGTTAATCCCAACCTCTTAATTTATCACTTTTTTCCATATTTCCCCTTTGGTAACTACTAGCTTGATTTCAAGATATGTAAGTCTGTTTCTGTTTTGTAAATAAGTTCATTTGCCTCATTTTTATTAGCTTCCACAAATAAGTGCTATCATACGATAATTGTCTTTCTCTGTCTGACTTATGTCACTTGGTTTAATAATCTCTAGGTTCATGCATGTTGCTGCAAATGGCATTATTTTGTTTTGTTTTTATGCCTGAGTGATAGTCTATTGTATAATGTACCATATATGCTTTATCCATTCCTCTGTCAATGGACATTTAGATTGCTTCCATGTCTTAGCTATTGTGAACAGAGCTGTAATGAACATTGGGGTGCATGTATCTTTTCAAATTATGATTTTTCACTAGATATATACCCAGAAGTGAGACTGCTGGATCATATGGTAATTCTATATTTAGTTTTTTAAAGACCCTCCATACTGTTCTCCATAATGATTGTATAAGTTTACATTCCCACCAACAGTATAGGAGGATTCCCTTTTCTCTACACCCTTTCCAGCATTTATTTTTTAGGGATGGTTTTATGATGGCTGTCTGACCAGGGTGAGGTGATAGTTCATTGTGTCTTTATTTTTATTTATTTATTTATTTTTGATTTGTTTCACTGTATGTGGTTCATTAATTATATGTACACATGTGTTACCTTTGTGGTTTCGTTTATCATAAACATTTACTTTTGTATCTGCACTGTTGATCATTAACTGGAATATTCCTTTGATCTAAATCATCACTAATTCTTACACTATACTATACCATACCAATAAAGATGCCTAGCTTTAAAGCACAGCCTAGAGGAAACACACTGAACACACTGCAATCATTCACAAACTCCCTGTGCTTAAAGCCTTCATAGCTAACTGCTCACTGGGCCATTCCATCTGTATGTACTCAAGTCCTCATCATTTTCCATAAATCCATTCTTTATTCCCTATTTTCTAGTCACTCAAGCATGAAAGTGTGTGCATATTTTCAAATCTCTTTCTCTCAACCCAGTAAGTTAATCACATTCATTTCTTACTTTATTTTTTTATTTGTTATTTTTATATTTATTTGTTTAGGTAGCTATTTGGCTGCACCAGATCTTAGTTGCGGCATGCAGGATCTTTGATTTGTGTTTGGCATGAGGGATCTTTCAGTTGTGGCCTTCAAACTCTTAATTGCAGCATGGGGGAGCTAGTTCCCCGACGAGGGACAGAACCTGTATGAAGTTTGCCAGATCAAATACAGGTTATTTTATCTATCTCCCTCAGCCCTTAATCCCCTGTTTAACTAGATAATTCCTGCTCATCTCCTGAGGCTTACTCTAAGTGTCTCTTTATAAATGAGAGTCTCCCCTGAATTCTTAGAAAATGTTGATCTTCCAAAATACACTTATGGTTACATGAACTTTTCCTTAATATCATACTGTACATGAGTAATTGCTTAAAATCTTCATTGCCAGATCATATGTTACCTACTTCACTGCAGCATACCTTTTAATCAGCATGTTTGGCACATAAAAGGAATTCAATAAATATCTATGCAATGAATGAATGAAACTATTTTTTAGCTTTTAGAACTATAACAGGACTAAGCATGATGCATTTGATTGATTTAGCATTCAAAAAATGCATGTCATGTAATATGATTAAATTTATTGTCAAAAAGTCATATACAAACTGAGCACTCAATAAATATTTCTTAGACGAATGAGGAAATGAATGAATGAATACAGTTCCATATTCCAGTCTAGTATGGAAAGAATGCTAGACTGAGAATTTGAAGGTTCTGGGAAAGGTTGTACCATTATCTTACCGTATGGCTTTGAACAATTTACCCAACTGTTCTTTGTCTGAGTAATAAATTCTGTACTACCTGCTGGTAAAGATGAGGTAAAACACAAATGGAGGGAATTTTCATGATACTACAGTTGAAGGGAAATGAATATGAAATGAATGTGGATTATAGACTGCTCTGCTCTGCTCTGTTGCTAGGGAGAAGGTTTTTTCCAGCTGAATTGAAAAGGATTGCATTTAGAGAGTTGGAATTCCTTTCTCTGAAGAAGTGGGAATCACCTACAAGATATAACTGCTTTCCCCATTAGAAATATGAGCCTTGAATTCCTTCAACACAAGTATCCCCATCCTCAAATATTGAATATTTTAAACTAAATGTTTAGAGGTTTTTAATCTCATACCAGAGCTGTGACATTGCTCTGTATATTCCTCAGCCTAACAGTTTATATATTTCTTAATCTAAGAGTCCATATATCTTATATATGGTCTATCTATCAAATTCTATGAACTTTTCTAAGAGTTCAAGGATTTAGGAACTCCCTGAAATTCTAGGGGAAATGTTATATGTATTTATATGGAGGGGAGTATATTTAGCACAGTTTTAAAAATCAGGTTCTTAAATGTGCCAAAAGCCTAAAGATCACTAATATATGAAAAAATGAGAAAATGTCTAAGAAACTGAAGAAAAAACAAACATTGATAGGTGAGCTTAACAATAGCCACAAGCATAAAATCAGAGAATTTTACAGAGATGTAGAGGTAAGTAAACCCAGTCCTGCTCTCAGGCCGTATTGACTCAATTTATGTTTTCTTGTAAATCTCTGTAATTTGATTTCTTAGTCCAAAGGAAATCAGAAGGACCAAATTAGAAGAGTGGTGTTTAAAATAATATGGGGGAGTTTCCTGGTGGCCTACTGGTTAGGATCCAGCAATTTCACTGCAGGTTTGATCCCTGGTCAGGGAACCTTCCCATATGCCATGTAGACAAAATGCAAAAAACTATTTTTCTAAATAAATGAAAGAATATGTCTTGGTATAGGTTCTTCAGAGTTCATTTTTCCCACCTACTCATTTTGTGCTCTTTATATATCTTGTTTCAACTGTTATTTTAATTTTACATTTATAAAACTTACCATTTTTAACATTTGTTCTTCAGAGATACATGTATATGGGATCATTTTCACCATGTTCTCTGTCTCTTATAATTACTCTAGTGTTGAGGTTGAAAGTTTGAAATTCTTATTGTTTTTTAGTTGATGTTTTGTTCTTATAATTTTCTTTTGATATTTTTAAACTGAGATATATTTGACATAAAATATGGTATTAGTTTTGGATGCACAATATAATGATTCAATATTTGTAAATGTTGAGAAATGATCACTATGATAAAATTAGTTAACATCCATCACCACATGTTACAATTTTTTTTTCTTTGTCATTCTTTGTCTTTTAGTTTGGTAAAAAAAAAAAAATTCTTTAATTCCAGAAGTCTCCAAAAAGCAAAAGTTGAATTTGTCACATACTGGGAAACTATATACATAGCATTTAAATTGTATTGAATATTATAAGTAATCTGGAGATTGTTTAAATTTATCTTTTAATCTCTTTTTAAATTGAAGTATAATTGTTTTACAGTGTGTGTTAGTTTCTCCTGAACAACAACATTGATCAGCTATATGTATGCATATATCCCTTCCTTCTTGACCCTTCCTCCCAACCTCTAGGTCATCACAGAGCACTGAGCTGAGCTCCCTGTTCTATACAGCAGTTTCTATAGCTATCTATTTTACACATGATGGTGTATTTATGTGAATGCTACTCTCTCAATTCGTCCCACTCACCCCTTTGACATTCTTAAATGGCACGCTTCTTCCTTCCCCCATGTCTCTTAAGCTCAGTTAGGACTTGGAGTAGTGGGAGTCAATGAGTGAATGCCTAGGGCAACCTGCATAAAACTTAGTCAACATTTTTGCCTGTTGATTTCTGCTACATGGTTGTGATGGGGCAAATAATGATTCTCTCAGGGACAAATGGGAGAGAGCCACAAATACAGCTTAAAAATGATTCAGCATCCTAAACTCCTACTTGTGCTTTTGTTACCCAGCACTTATATTATCACTCCAATATTACATTTTCACCCCTAAATCTCTCTCTCTGTCTGTCTCACACACATACACACACACACACACACACACACACACACACACATAATAATCTGAGTTATCCAGAGAAACAAGGAGAGAGAGAGAAAGAGAGGTTGTAAGAAATTGACTCTTCACAGAGTAACTCATGTTAACAGTCTAAAATATACCCTCTGATTCTTTGTGTGATAATATAATCTAAAGTGAACCTATACATTTATATTCGTGATGTAATTCACCTTTTCTTTTACAACAAATGTGAACAAATTATATCTGCTTTTCTGTTAAAGAAAGAAAAAAGAAAGAAATTGACTCTCGTGATTATGGAGGCTGACCAGTCCCAGTGTCTGCAGGGTGAACTGGTGAGCTGCGACCCAGAGGAGCTGATGGTGTAGTTCCAGCCTTAATCTGAAGGCCTGAGAACCAGAAGAACAGCTGTAGTTTGAGAACAAGGAGGCTTGAAACCGAGGGAAAGTTGATGTTTTTGTTCAAGCCCAAAGAAAGGAAAAGCCAGTGTCTGAATTTGAAGGCAGTAAGGTAGGATGAACTCTTTCTCACTCAGAAAGATACATCTTTTTGTTCTATTCAGTCCTTCAGCTGATTGGATGAAGCCCACCCACATTAAGCAGGGTAATCTTCTTTACTTAGTCTACAGATTGTAATGTTAATCTTATTTTAAGAAATACCTTCATGGAAACACCTAGAATAGTTTGACCAAATAACAGTGCACCCTGTGACCCAGTCAGGGTCACATAAAATTAACCATCAAACACTTCCCTCCTCCTCCCCTGCCCAATATGAGGCAGGCTTCAGTGTTTCCAGGCGTTCTGTCAGTTATTATACTGATTTCTTATATCTATGCTTCTATCTCTCATCTCTGAAATCTGCAGGGTTAATTTGGTAGAGAAAGTCAGCAGTCTGTACTAATTTTCCATTTTGTCAGGAATCTCCTACTTATAATTCCTAAATTATTTATATTATCACTAATATTTTTCCCCCTGTATTAGAGAAAATTGCTTCTCTTTTTCAAAACTAATTTCTATTGTATCCATCTCTTTCCCCAGTCTCCATTACATTGTCCATTCCACCAACACATTAGGGAACTGTACTTTGTATGTATGTCTATGTAAGCATGTATTTATTTCTACTCTCTCTGGACCAATAAGAATACTCCTCCTATAGGCACACCATAAATGTTCGTTGAATGAACAGATAAATGAATGAATAATGAATGGGTGAATGGAATTATCACTGAATACAAATCTTTAATGTAAAAATCATGAAACGTTATGCAAATGAGAAAGAAATTCATTTTATGAATCGTGGTAGAAAGTCACATAGTTGAGCTATGAAACATTATAAAGTACTTTCTAGTTTTAAAACACAAGATTAAACAATGGAAATTGCTAGTTCTTGTGATCACTTGTTATGTCTCATTATAGTTCCAAGTAATTCTCATTTATTTTATTTCAATTTGTGTGTGCGTGTGTGTGATTCTGTTCAATTTTCAACATGCTTCAGCTAGATTTGGCTTGTGTCTATAAGCTGCATACTAGGAAAGACTCTTAGAGAATTATTCCATGACTTGTTTGGCCTCTAGATAATTCAAAGATTCATTATCACCTTAATTGAACAGCCATTCTTCTTTTTAACTTTTCCTTTCTTCTCCCACCTCCTATGCTCTCCTTCTATTCTTCTGTTTTCTTTTAGCAGGCACAAGGGGGAGTTCTGAATTATTTTTGGAATATTCAGTTCTCTTCGGAGAATTAACCAGCGTACTTGACTTCCAAGAACTCTTAGAGTAAAACAATTTGACAGAATGTAAATTTAACCCTACTTCAATAGCTTTGCTATGCGGTTTCCTCATAAGCAAAGATCATATTTGATATTAGTTTCATTTAGAAAACAATTTTTCTATGAAAGTGAAAGAACATAAGCAATGAAAGTTAGAATGGAAGTGATATTTTCAGTTAATTTAACCCAGCCAACTTGTATAACTCGCATTATTTTAAAATTTACCTGAGATTGTCTTTTAAATATATCGAACAGAAGGCAGTTGGTCTGTTAACTAAGAAGTTCACTTTTAAAAAACTTCACCTCATATATATTGAGCACCTAGAATATGCCAATGTGCCAGGCACAATTCTAGTTCCAGTTAACCAGTTAACATAATAAATTTTCACAGCAGAATCTTGTTATCCATTTTCATACTGATTTTATTTCTTTATCCCTACTAAATGTATAAACAAAGAGTAACTTCCCCTTGAGTTTTATTTTTTTTAAATGTGATTTCTTCAAATTATAGCTAAAGTATATCTTATTTCAATCAAATTCTTACTATGAAGTTTGATTTATGTTAAAAACACATTTGTCAAATAATCTCTTTTATTCTTTGATATTAACAGAAGAGAATTTTCATCCATTCTGCATGCAGCAAATATTTATTAGTCCTTCATTCCATGCTGAGTGCTAGATGTAGGGTTATAAAAAGGTATATAATCAAATCAGAACTCTAATTCTAAAAGTTATGAATACAGTTGTAACCCTAGACCTCCAAGAAGATCAATAACAGGCAAACCACTCAGGATCAAATGTGGAAAATTAAAAATCATACATGATTGTGTTGTTTATTATCTTTTTATAAGATATAGAATCAAATGTTGTGTTGTACTTAGAGACACTGTACCTTCAGATTCTATTCCAAGACAACCTTGAATTTTTAATAGCTTAAGAGTTGTAAGATCCACTTAGAAAAATTCAAAACATAGGACCTATGTAATATCCTTGAAAAAGTTATTTTCACCCTACTGCAAGAATTATACATACATATATATACATATAATAGTTTTTGAAAATTGACTTCATAATTTCTTGACTCCACTAAAATTATTAGAACTTCTAATTGGTATTACTGCAAAGATCAACACTGGAAACTCTGCCTCTTCCAACAACAAGGCATTTCTAATAGAACTAGTACTTGCTTTTCTTGAGGCTCCCCAAGTGGCACAGTGGTAAAGAATCTGCTTGCAATGCAGGACACACAAGGACATGGATTCGATCCCAGGGTTGGGAAGATCCCTTGGAGAAGGAAATGGTAACCCGCTCTACTCTTCTTGCTGGGAAATCCCATAGACAGAGGAACTTGACAGGCTACAGTCCGTGGGGTTGCAGAGTCAGACTAAGCACATACACATTTGCTTTTGTTGAGATTTGTGCTAAAGAAATAATGACAAATAAGGCCAAGATGTGCTCAGTCACTCAGTCGTGTCTGCCTCTTTATGATCCTTTGGACTGTAGCCCTCCAGGCTCCTCTGTCCATGGGATTTCCCAGGCAAGAACACTGGAGTAGGTTGCCATTTCCTTCTCCAGGGGATCTTTCCAACCCTGAGATCGAACTGGTGTCTCCAGTGTCTCCTGTACTGCAGGTGGATTCTTTACCCCTTGAGCCATCAAGACCAAATCAATCACCAAGTATTTACTCAGTACTTACAAAGTGAAAAACGTTCTGGTAGATACTAGGAGTGCTAAAATGGACAATAAGACAGGCCCTGTCCTCATGCATTTCATAATCTCATTATGCAAGCTATGACATGTGATAGGCCAGGACAAGATGGTTGGATGGCATCACTGACTCAATGGAGTTTGAGCAAACTCTGGGCAATGGTGAAGAACAGGGAAGCCTAAGATGCTACAGTCCATGGGGTCGCAAAGAGTTGGACACGAAGGAGAGGCTGGCCAACAAGGGCACATTCAGAGAAAGCTTTCAGAAAGACTTGATCAAGCAGATGGAGTAAGTTTTTCTTAAAGAATAGGTACTCTTCATGTTCTAAGCTTATTGAGAGAGAAATATTTTGCATATGTTTTTCCATCTCCATGGTGTGTAGAACAGCGCTTTGTACTAATAGAAACAAAAGAAATATTTTCTAATTGAATCTGCATAAGTAAAAACAATGAAAGAAGATATTCCAGGAAAACTGTGAACAAAATTGCAATAATAATTAAAAATTGTTACTACAGCTAACATTTATTAGGTGCTACTCTAACTCTTTAAATGTATAGACTCATTTAATTTTTACAACTCTATTGAAATAGTTGCTAATGTTATGCCTATATAGCACTGAAGAGAAAACTGAGGCATAAAAATTAAGTAACTTGTCTGAGGACATGCAGCTAGTTAGTGGTTGAACCAGGACTTAATCCCAGGGAGTCTGGTTTCAGTATCCATGCTAAATTTTAACCACCAAGCAATAATGTTTCTCAAAGCACTGTGGTTAATATGAAGAATGATATGACATGATTACTGCCTTCAGAGAGCTTAAAATTATATAAGTTCAGGCCATTTAAATAATTGAATAGTAATAACTACATTAAAATGAAAACTGTTGCAATTAATCTTGATGTGAGGAGCAAGGACATAAATGATTTAGAGAAAAGGAAGCTTATTAAAACCTGGAATACTCCAGGAAGACTTCCTGTAGGAAGAAGGCTAGTCTTTAGAAGATGAGTAAGATTACACAGTTTGGGAGAAATGTCTAGAGCATACCCCAGAGAGAGGGCATGTTATGAACCAAAGTAGGGTGACTTTAACCAACCAAAAGCTATGCTCTGGAAAAAAAAAAATCTCTTTGAGAGTGGTAGATAATGGTCAAAAATGCCTGTTTGAAGCATATGGTAGAAGCGCCTGTGTGACAGGCTGAATCTCTGATTCTTTTTGATCCCTCAAATCTGGTGACACTTGACTCTTGGAAAACAAGAAGATCCTGTGCCCAGAATTAAGTGGCTTCCAGAAATTTGTCCCAGACTAATCTCCAATACTCTTCCATTTTATCATCTTCATGGATGGTTGGAGCAAGCTGGCTTTCAAATTCTTGATGCTTTGGAGACCTCAGATTCCCCAGGCTGGGGAAATAGCCTTTCCTTCCTCTGGCCATTTGTGAAAGCAAGTCACTCTCTTCTCTCCCTGTCCACTACTCTTAGCAGAATCACTTTCCAAAGTTTAAGTATTTTCAAAAGAGAAGGAAGACACTGTCCATCCTTTTGCAAACATGCCCTGATGGAAGGTATCACAAAATTGGCTTGGAAAAGATGAGTGAGTGCAGAAATGAGAGATAGTAAGAGTTAGAATAGATGGACATTAACTCTTTACAGATGTGTTTGTTCATGAGTTTTACCAGAAGGTAACTTGTTGATAGTTTGTCACATAGAAAGTGAAAAATCCAGATTAAATGTCTTACAGTATCCTCAGTTGCCTTTCTGAAAGGACCCAGTATCGTCAGTGTACACATCATTTTAAAATTATTTGGGGATTTCCCTGGTGGTCCAGTGGGCTAAGACTCCATACTCCCAGTGCAGGGGACCTGGATTTGATCCCTGGTCAGGGAACTAGATCCCATATGCTGAAGCTAAAGATCCCCTGCAACTAGGACCTAATGCAGCCAAAAAATTAAATATTAAAAAGAATTTTTTAAAATATAATTATTTGGCATGCCTGAACTTACCTATGTGGTACAGTAAAAAGTTTTTTTTTTTTAAATATTGCCTGCTCTTGGAAGACAATATCATGCTAAATATACTGCAATGATCCTCAGCTCACAAAATCTGCTACATGGCACAAAACTGAAGACATCTTTAAAAGAAATAGTGCAAGATATGTACATTGCCTGTTTTGTCAAACCTGCCATTTTCCTTCTGGAACTTTCCTGAAGTGTCTGAACATCTGCATTCCATATACTGGCTGGCATTAATGCGATTTTTCTATAAAAGGAGTGGAGGACAAAAGAAAAAGCGAAATGTGCCCCACAATTGCAAACGTGATCCTCAGCCACTGGGATAAAATTACATTGACGGTGGGGGAGTAACTTTTTTCCTTTCAAGAACAATGTTTGATATTTGAACCAGACTGTCTGGTGATGAAGCTCATAACTTGGGAGATAAATCAGGTTCAAATTTAGAAAAGAGTTTTCAGAAGTTGCTTAGCAGGGTACTTTCAGGGGTTAACATATGAATAGAGGTTGCATGGCGCCTGGTCTGTCTGTCCTGTGTTTGTTGGATGGAGATAATAAGGCCTATTCCCCATGGTAGCAGGTACAAAGAAATTTAAATTCTGTGGTAATTATTCATTCTAAATCCTGTGACATTTTAATATCGAGAAAATGTTTAAATCTTGTCTAGTTTCTGCCTCCGTTCCCTCTTTGTGTTGATTCCTACATCTCTTCCTATTTATCTCTTTTGTGCATCGCATATATTTCACTATGAACTCGATTTTGCAGGTGAAAGGCCACAGCTAACTGTTCATATGCCTTATCTCTGCCCTAGAGAGTGGTAACTCACAAATGAGCCAACTGCACCTACTGTACATAAAACAGCAACATCACTTTGATCTCTCCCTTAATGTGCTAGGTTTAGATTACTTTGTGAGCAAAAGGGGTGAAAGGTGGCAGGGTACTATTTTAACTAACTACTGGGGGCGGTATTTATTCATGGTGCAGATTTTTAATGGGAAAGATGCAACATGAAAGCTTGGCAGATGTACTGCTCAAAGGGTTTGACAACACAGAATATTTTTATAGATGAAAGGTGAGGAATCTCCAACTTCTCAGTGTAACATAAATTGTATGGAAAAGAGTGTCAGATAGAAAACTACCCATATTCCCCTACGATTGCATGCAATTCGGCCACAAAACCAGAGGACTATTTCAGAGTGGCATTTGTCAGGTTCCAAGAGGGACATGGTGAACCTTAAAAATACACTCTTTGAGAAAAATTCTCATTCATTTATAATTAATGTAATATTGTTTTAGTAAGAAATAGGTAGGTCAGGTGGAGAAGGCAATGGCACCCCACTCCAGTACTCTTGCCTGGAAAATCCCATGGATGGAGGAGCCTGGTAGGCTGCAGTCCATGGGGTAGCTAAGTCAGACACAGCTGAGCGACATCACTTTCACTTTTCACTTTCATGCGTTGGAGAAGGAAATGGCAACCCACTCCAGTGTTCTTGCCTGGAGAATCCCAGGGACGGGGAGCCCAGTGGGCTGCAGTCTATGGGGTCGCACAGAGTTGGACACAACTGAAGCGACTTAGCAGCAGCAGCAGGTAGGTCAGGAAGTGTCTATTTCAGAGTCATGACAAGGTGGAAACCCAGAAATATACAAGGATAATATTCTCCATGATTGGAAGAATAGATTTTATCTTGCCCCTCCAATCAGACTATAAGTCTAATTATGTTTAATTCAGAAATAGCTTGAAATTCAGGCTTCACAGGTGGTGCAGTGGTAAAGAATCCACCTGCCAATGCAGGAGACAGACACAAGAGATGTGGCTTCAATCCCTGGGCTGGGAAGATTCCCTGGAGAAGGAAATGGCAACCCATTCCAGCATTCTTGACTGGGAAATCCCATGGACAGAGGAGCCTGGTGGGCTACAGTCCATTGAGTCACAGAGTCAGACACGACTGAGTGACTGAGCGCGCACACCAGCAGCTTGAAATTCTGCCTTTGCCTTTGCTGAGATCCTCATCTTTCCTTTCTTAGCTCACTGTGGTCTTGCCCTAAAGCAGATTTCTCAATCTTTCCTTCTGTCCACAAATGCTGATGGTACTTGTTATACTCCTGCCAGTATGGTGGCTTCTTATGACAAAGTTTCTCAGGTAGAAGGCTCACTATATCTATATACATATATGTGTGTTTATTAGTCTTTCTGAAATATCAAATTCCACCTAACCTATCTTCTCGCTCTCCAACACATTTCTGTTTCTTTTGAAATTCCAAGCTCAAAATTGGTTCTTGAGTAAAGACGTCTCCATCAACTCCCAAAAGACTTAGTTGTTTCAGTCCTAGATATTTTCGCAGTAACATGATAATAACTCTGAAAATGAATTAATGGTATGATATTCTAATTTGTCTGTTGAAACGGCTGTCTTCCCAACTCTACCCATAGATTGTGTGCTAGGATATTCATTCATCTTTTAAGTCCTAACTCTAAATACAGTGGCAACCAGATCATAATGATATAATAATAATATAATATAAAGATTATTTGTACACATGTGTACTTTTCATTTATTTATTGATAAATTATATGATATGGTAATGTATACAAAGCTTAAGTGTAGAGCTCAGTCATTTTTACATTATATACTTCCATATAAGTGCTATTCAGATGAAAGTATAGAAAAATTCCAACTTCCCAGGACATTTCTTGTTGCTCCTTCTAGTCAGCACCTTCTCTGAACCACCAGAGGTAACTTCTGTTCTAACTCTTATGCAGTGAATTAATTTTAGTGATCTTAAACTACATCTGGACTCCATAAATGGAATCAGACTGTATTACTTTTTTGGAGTCTGACTTTTTCACCTAGCATGTTCTTGAGATTCATCCATGTTATTGCATGTTTTTTTTTTATTATGCTGTAGAATTCCATTGCATAAATATATCATGAATTTCTCCATTGTCTTATTCATGAGCATATGAACCATTTATAGCTTTTCATTCATATGAACAAAGTTACTATTAATATTTTTTGTACCTATTATGCTTTGTGGATGTTTACACTATTCGTGGTTCAGATGGTAAAGAATCCACCTGCAATGCGGGAGACCTGGGTTCAATCCCTGGGTTGGGAAGATCCCCTGGAGGAGAGCATGGCAAACTACTCCAGTATTCTTGCCTGCAGAATTCCGTGGACAGAGGAGCCTGGCAGCTTGCAGTACTGGGGTGGCAAAGAGTTGGATATGACTGAACAACTAAGCGCACACTATTTTTTAAGTATATACCTAGGCATTAGATTGACTGGTCATTTGATAGGTACATGATTAGCCCTATAATGTATTATTGATTCCTAAAAATGGCCGGGCCAGTCTATACACCCCCAAATTAAATATGAGTCCTAGTTGTTTCATATCCTTGCCAGCAATCAATATTGTTAGTCCTTGATTTTAGCCTTGTAGATAGAGTTTACATTTATGTCCTTAATGAGCAATGATGTTGAGCAAGTTTTTATATACTAATTGGCCATTTGAATATCATCTTTTGTAAAGTGCCTCTCCAATTCCTTTTTTAAATTTTAAATGTTTATCTATTATTTGTCTGGTCTTAGGTGCAGGCAGGATCTTTCCTTGAGGCACACATGAACGCTCTAGTTGTGGCTCTCAGGCTCCGTAGTTGCAGCAAGTGGATTTAACTGCTCTCCTGCGTGTGGGATCTTAGTTCCCTGAACAGCGATTAGACCCAAGTCCTCTGCATTGCAAGGCAGATTCTTAACTACTGGGCCACCAGGGAAGTCCCTGCCTCTTTAATTTTTTTGCACATTTTTAGTTGGATTGGTTGTCTTTTTCTTATTCATTTGTTGGAGTTCTCTATAAATCTGGAAGCAATTCCTTTGTCAGAGGTATTGCAAATATATTTTCTCAGATGTGGTTTGCCTTTCTTTTGACAAGCAGAAGTTCTTGAGTCCAATTTATTAATTTTCCTATATCTATTAGTCCTTTTTACGTTCTTTTAAAGAAACTTTATCTCATCCAATTTCATGAAGATAGTGTGTTGTGGTTCTCTCAAAAATTTGATTGTTTAACTTTCATATTTAAGTCTAATATCGACCTCATTAATTTTTCTGTATGGTGTGTGGAAAGGTTCAAGGTGATAGAGATATGCAGTTGCTCCAGAATCACTTATTGAAAAGATCATCTTTACTCCCACTAGCTTCTATTGGAAACTATGTAGCAAATTGGGCAATCCTATTTGTATTGGTTTCCTTTTGGATTTTTGATTTGAGTGTCCAAGGCTTCCCCTGCAAGGGTCCTGAGCTTGGCATAACAGAGCTGGCTTAACTGAGTACTCTATACTCTTGCCCAGCAGCTGTTTTCAGCTAGGTACCCCAAAAGTTCTCTCAGCTTACGGTTGGTCCAGGAGCTATCCAAGGCCTTGATAGGTGATTATGATGCTCACTCGTGGGCCTCTCCGTATTCATGTGTTGTATGCAGCCTTGCATCAGTTACTGTTGAATACTTACAGTTCCCTTTTATATTTTTTCTAGGTTTTCTATTTGTTTATTGTGTAAATTTAATTACAAGACTAAGTACTCTGTCATGGTCCAAGCTGACGGTCTCTTAATAAATGATTGTTGAATAAATAGGTTTGTTGAGTTGGAACAAATTCCAGTATAGTCTGATAAGAACGTTGACTAGGCATTGACAGTTGTCTGTATGCTGCTAGTAGTTAAAAGAAGTTGTAAGGGATGTTGAGATTTTTCAAGGAAGATTGTACAAGGGCCAAAGAAAGAAGAATATTTTAAAATAAGATTAAAGAAGAACAATATTTAAAGGATACCAGATTAAGAGAATCCAGAAAAGGCTGAAAATGGGACAGAAATGTAAATATTATATTTAAATACTCTCTTGTACTTCAAATTAATTACTTATTGAATTTTAAAATAATTTGTATCACTAACAAAAGAGGGATTATATAGATCTGTGGATGAACCAAGGATTTGGGTTCAATGGGGAAGAATTTCTAAGAAGAGTAAGAGTTTTTAATTGAGGACTAATTGGATTAAAGCAGTATGGAATGGGATAGATGTGGAGACTATGGTTATTTCAGCCATCAGCTGAGCATGAGCAGGATTAAGATTTTGCTGCAGGGATGCACATGAGGGAACCAACCTGAAAAATGTCAGGGTGGAAGAAGAGGAGTAATGGTTCCTGAATTTTTGTGTTGGCGGAGGATCGGGACGAATCAGTACCTGAAAACAGATTCAGGTGACTTGCCTTCAGGTTGCATTACCCTAGCAAATATAATTTAAAAGTTTAAAGTGTGTAACACAGATCAGCGAAAATCATATTACGTTGAAAATTATTTCAAACACATATATGCTGATTCTCTTATTATTTAAATAATTATATGATTCAACTTAAGATGACTTTGGGAGGCTACTACAGATTTGAGAGCCCTTTAGTTGTCTCCAATGCCATCCCAAGCTATCCTGATTCTGCTAATAAAATGTATTAATGTGTTGGTAGTAGAGCAGGGTGGAAGATTCTAAATCCAAGGAGAAAGTAGGAAACATGACCTTAATTGATCTGAAAGGCAGAAATTCACTTTAAATTAGATCTCATTTGTACGTAAGATGGGGGAAAATTAGATGTTTAAAAGACAAGCTAACAATGATTAGAAATAGCCCATAAAGACACTGGTAATTTTAAACATTAGTTGTTTAGTCACTGAGTCAAGTCTGACTCTTCTGCAACCCCATGGACTGTAGCCTGCCAGGCTCCTCTCTCCATGGGATTTCCTAGGCAAGAATACTGGAATGGGTGCTATTTCCTCCCCCAGGGGATCTTCCCAGATCAGGGAGTGAGCCCATTTCTTCTGCATTGACAGACAGTTCTTTACCACTGAGCCACCAGGAAAGCCCAATTTTAAGCATAGGAAGATGGAACAAAAAGATGATGGTAATGTTGAACTCTACATTAAGTCTTGTTGTTAAGGTGAGTATATGGTAGTGCATATCCAGGTGAATACATTTGGAAGTTAGTGGGAGGCACACAGTTGGACCGAGAAAGATCCATGGCTATCTGTTGATGGCGTAACAGGTGATCTAATGATGGGAGTGTTCTTCAAAATAGAATGACAATAAGCAAGATAAACTATATTGTATTACCAATAGGGGGCTCTGTGGCTTTGCAATAGAATTGTACTCATTCATTTAAACCCCTCCCCCCATGACCCATATACTTTTCTCTGTTAACAACTGAGTCCTTCTACCCATCCATTTCTCCATCCTTCCATCCTTTCATTTAGTGTCATTAACTGCATTTTTCATTAGTTAACAGTAAAAATACTCAGAAGGCAAATAGTTCCATGGTTTTCTCTCCACCTCATCGGAATTGTGGGAACTGTTATTGAGTGGTGAGGGTTAGGGCAATGAAACTTGGAAAAATGCCATCCTAGGATCCCTCTGTGCTACCAATATGCAAATAATTTAATAGTAATGCAGTCAAGAGTTCCCTGAGTAAAGACTCTCCATTTTCATCACTGTTGGTAAGTGCCAAGGGGGACAGATGAGAATAAGTTATAGCCACATCGTGGCATGTAATAAATCTTCCAAAAGAGGTTTACACATACTCAGCGCTTTGCCTTTTATCCTGTGTACGACACTTCTGTTTGCTTTGCATCTAAGCAACAGAAAGTAATCAGCCTCTAAGAACTTAATTATTGGTTGCACAGATAACCCTCAGGGTGTGTGTGTCCAGTCACTTGGGCCTCCTTCTACATATCTCATCACAAAAAAACAATATGCTTCCCTCAGTGCTGGCCTCTCTGGAAAGCAAGGTGGTTAGTTTCTTCTTCAAGGGGAAGACAAAGGGCTGCTAAAATAAGAGAATAATACATCGAAATGACCCTTTCTTGGGAAAACGAATTGCTAATAGTCTGTGATGACTGAAACAAAAGAAGAGTCCTACGGCTAGAAATCACTCAAGACCGGAGCCTTGATAACAGTCAGCTGCTGAGAGGTAGACAGTGTAAGAATTCTGGAGAGAGCAGTGAGAAAATACTGTAACAGGCTTGCAAAACCCACCTCCGAATCACACTAGTATATTAATGAGACAAGTTCAAACTAGTCTCACTCCCGCCTCTGAACCAAACTGTTAACACAATTTAACACACTTTCAAAGGGGCACCCCTAGGATGTGCTAATGAAGTCACTTTCTTCCCAGCATGAGTCAGTGGTCTTTCCCCTCTTTGTTGAGCTCTCTTTGATCAGGCATACTGAAATACTCAAATATCTTGTCACTCCTGGGAGGTGGTTTGTATGTTTTTCAAGCATATCTATGGGGAAATTGAGGCATAAAAGACCAAATCTAAAGTTCAAAAGTAGTACATTTATTAGCATTTGTATTGATTTGCTGTCCAGCTTTTCCCTACTATTATTTAAATGTTGTGAAATTAATAAACATTGCTCAGGAATTATACCTTTCAAGTTTACAAATAATTTGAAAAAGAACAACAGTTGTGAATTGCTCTGTAGTTGTTAAACACTGAACCAACGTGTGTGTGTGTGTGTGTGTGCGCGCGTGTGTGCTCGGTCATGTCCAACTCTTTGCGATTCCTACCAGGTTCCTCTGTTCATGGGATTATCCCAACAAGAATACTGGAGTGGGTATGAATCCCTTCCCCAGGGGAACTTCCCCACTCAGGGATCGAACCTACATCTCTTGCATTGCAGGCATTTTCTTGCACTGCAGCATGATTCCTTACTACTGGGCCACAGAGGAATTATTAACATTTCGGTTTTCAAAATTACATTGCAAATTGTCTGAACTGGACTTTGAAACAATTTTTTTTTAATTTTTTAAACTACAATGGGAAATGGATGCATTCTAGAAACCAATATTTAAAGCAACCCAACAATTAGTTGTTTTCAGTATAGTTTCAAAATTAAAGCAGTCTCTTAAAAGGCATCGCTCAATGCAGGTATCTCCAAAGACAGAAACTACAAGTATTTTAGGCTAGGACAGTGGTCTGTACAGTGCAAAAAGCATTTATTTTTCTATTCTTTAAACTGCACACATATGAAAGTATGAAAAATATATTTTTATATGTATTACACATTTCCAAATACAAAGAATTTTTCAAAAAATCTTGCTGCATAGCTGAAATCTTAAAATGAATTGAGTAGAAATAATGCATTTAGCATTTGTAAAAGTTTCTTGCAGGATGTTTATAGAAGAATTGTCCATTATTCTATTTGACAACAGACCTATGACTTTTAGAGAAAAGCAAAAAAAAGAGGACCTGTAAAAAAGAAGAGTCCTTAAACTGAACTAAATAATACACAGATAACTACCTGTAATTTTTTTTATGAGCATCTAGATTTTGGTGGCAAAGATTTTAAAATTTCTTATTGCTCATATAAAACTTTGTGATTATCTGACAATGATTCATGGAATATTATTGTATATCTGACTTTGGCTGTTACCCATTACACCATGTTAACATATTTCAATAAGTAATCAATTTGGTTTCCAGTGCACTGATTTAATTCAGGTTTCATTATTTGCCTAGTATTTATTTTTTAGGCATGTTGTCCATCTTAGTCTAGGACTGCCCTTTTTGCATTAGCCATTTTAGGATAAAATACTTAATAAGATTTGCATTTAAAAAATGAACTAGAGAAACTGGACCCCCTCCAGCCAGAACAAGTAATTATGTCATTTGTATTGCAAAGCAGGAGTGGCTATAAAGCAATGGTATACTTTTTTAAAGATTGATAACCTTAAGCAGTATTATATTACACACAAAATGGCAGGTCTGACAGAGGAACTAAACGTGGGCAGAGTACAAAATCCTGAAAACTGTAGAGTCTTGAAAAGTTCTTACTTTACCTTTCAATGAGCTATGTGATTTAAAGTAATTATTTACAGTTCGTATCTTGATTATATCTTTGTGTCACACATCGGGTTTTCCTTGAATGAACCCTGGTGGGTAGCAAAGAATGCCACATCATATACCAGTGAATGATTTCAAATTCCACTTCCTAATATTCAGAGGTCCAACTTAGATCGTGTTGATAAGAAGTGGCCAAATAATACTGAACATGTTTAGTTTCCTTATGATCACTGTGAAGGCATTCAGTCTGCCAAGCTGAAATGTCCCATTGTTGATTATGACTCTGAAAACTGGAAATACTATTGACATTACTATCACTGGAAAAGGAAATGGCAACCCACTCCAGTATCCTTGCTTGGAGAATCCCATGGACAGAGGAGCCTGGCAGACTACAGTCCATGTGGTCCCAAGAGTCAGACACTACTTAGCGACTAAACCACCACCTCATTTAAAGTGGGCTTTCCTGGTGGCTCAGACTGCAAAGACCCTGCCTACTAATGCAGGAGATCCAGGTTCCATCCTTGGGTCGGAAAGATCCCCTGGAGAAGGGAATGGCATTCCACTCCAGTATTCTTGCCTGGAGAATCCCATGGAGAGGGGAGCCTGGTGGGCTACAGTCCATGGGGTCACAAAGAGTCAGACACGACTGAGTGACTAATACATACCACTGCTAAGAAGAATACATTATGCCTTTATTGAGAATTTCATATTCAACACTTTGCTCCAAGTGCTATGCTAAGTACTTTACATACATTATCTCATTAATCCTCCCCCAAACCTTGCAAGGTTGTATTATTATTAGAAGAGATGAAGACTCTGTTTATGAAGGTTACCTAATAATCCCAGGACCACCAGCTATTATAGCCACAGAACAAAACCACCAGCTATTTGAATCTAGTCTAGTTTAATTCCAAAGCTGATGTTTTTAATCACTATGACATATTTCTGTAAACTAAAAATCTTCTAAACGATATCCCTAAGATATTTTCCTCACAGAAGCAGCTGCAACTATATTCCAGTGAACAACTGAACATTAAAATGTTGCGGCCCTGAACTGAGACCTTTTCAACTACAAGTGATCCCCTAGTAGTTTTAGGAGGGAAGGTTTTATGATAAGATGTGCCTAAACGATCAATCATGGTTTTTCTGCAGGAAAAAAGGGTGCATGGTTTGCTGCTTTGTAGGCATTGGTCAACTAGGTATTTCTTAAATTTTGTAAAACTGTTCTAAATCTTACCCTCGCAGGGTTCACAGAAAGGGACACAAAAAGAAACGCAAAGCAAATGGGAAAAGCGGTCTCATAAGAAAATCAGAATTCCGCAGAGGCAACTAGCCAGTGTGATATGAACCAAGAATGCTGACAGGGAAAGATCTTCTGCTCTTCTCATGGGCTCAGGAAACCCATTTAGGGAGTTGTTAAAAACTGAGAGAGGCAATTTAGAGATAGCTACATCCTCTTAGACTTCAAAGAGGAGGAAATATATTTAGGGACATTTTTGATATAAAAAGCCGTTATAATGTTGAAGCTTTTCTTTCCTATTCTTCTCAATTGGAGACTCTAATGTTTGTAATTGAATTTTATGTTTAATTGCTCAATATTTCAATCAGCAGTCTACTTTAAACAGTCAGTCAATCAAACACATTTTCTGGTTTATATATTCTTTATACATATTAGTGCATATGTATGTATATGGGCTTGTATCATAATTGAAGCTAAGCATTTTCTAGTTAATTATGGAATATGATGTATTAGTTTCCTAGAGCTGCAATAACAAAGGACAGCCAAATGTGTGGCTCAAACAATAGAAACGTACAGTCTCACAGGTCTGAAGGCCACAAATCTGAGGAAAGGAATGGGAGTCTGGGATCAGCAGATTCCAACTGATATATATAGGATGGATAAACAGCCAAGACCCACTGTATAGCACTGAGAACTATGACAAACCATAATGGAAAAGAATATGGAAATGATATATATTTGTATAACTGAGTCACTTTGCTGTACAGAAGAAATTAACACACTGAAAGTCAAGTTCCAGGTGGTGGTAGTGATAAAGAACTTGCCTGCCAATGCTGGAGACATAAGAGAGGCAGATGCTATCCTGGGTTGGGAAGATCCTCTGGAAGAAGGCAAGGCAACTCACGCCAGTATTCTTACCTGGAGAATCCATGGACAAAGGAGCCTGGTGGGCTACAGTCCATTAGGGTCACAAAAAGTCTGACACGACCGAAGTGACTTAGCCCGCAAATCGAGTGTACTTCAATAAAAATAAGGAAAAAAGTTTGATCCCTTCTGAGACCTGTGAAGAAAAATCTGTTGGGTGCCTCTCCTCTCTTCTGGTGCTTTGCCAGCTCTGGTTGATGTTCTTTGGCTTGCAGAAGTATCAGCTCAATCTCTGCCTTCATCTTCACATGACTTTCTCACTGAGTGCATGTTTATCTCCAAATTATCCCCTTTTATAGGAACACTTGTCACATGGGTAAGGGGCCCACCCTTCTGAAATAACATCTGCAATGACACCGTTTCCAAATAAGGTAGGGCTTCCCAGGTGGCTCAGGTTGTAAAGAACCCGCTTGTCATTTCAGGAGACAAATGCAGGAAACACGGGTTTCGATTCCTGGGTCAGGAAGATCCCCTAGAGAAGAAAATGGCAACCCACTCCAGTATTCTTGCCTGGAAAATCCCATGGACAGAAGAACCTGGCAGGCTACAAAGTTCATGGTCACAGAGTCAGACACAGTTATGTGATTGAGCATGCATACATTAATATTTCATCTAGAAACTGATTTTTTCCTAATATTCAAATTAAATTGCTAAGATTTTTAAAGTTGGGACTGCATAGTTCATGTACTGTACATAGAAAATTCTGGAAGCTTACAAGAACCATATATTCAATAATGCAATAGCAGTAATCTCCCTTCAATTCTTCTCTTTCCAATGATACTGAGATAACAAGGGCATTGTACAAAGCTCTCTACTTCACTCTCTCAATTTATCCTCATCATAACCCTCAAAAGTAGGTACAGTTATTTTCATCGTAAAGATGAGAAAAGGACAAAGATGTCAAATAAGTTGACCGAGGTCATGCAGATAAGTTACATAGGTAGGAATCAGATAGGTCTATTTGACCCTAAAGTCTTTTGTTTCTCAACAATTACTAAGCTGTCTCACAAGTTTGATTTTTGATATCACAAAATAACCTGCACAGATGTAGAGGAAGAAGAGATCAGGGGTAAATCATTTTAGATATAATTTTCCTATTGGAAAAAAACACCCCATGTGAGTAAAAATGTTGTGTAAAGAAGAATTCAAGGCAGCAAAGTTGATTCATTGATACAACTTGTAGTTAATATTAAAAAATGGTCAGTAAATTTAAATAGACAAAGAGGAAAGACTAGGGAGATTTGAGAACCAGGAAAAGTTAATGTCAGATGTCTCACATTAGGAAAATATGAAGGAAGAGAGTATTTATTGAACTAAAATTCTATACTGGACACAGATCTTACTCATATTTGTATCACCTGGGCCAAGGCTGCAGTAAATGATTACTTAAGTAGGTATAAATATGGTGGAATGAAAATTTTGATACTGGCTACAGAAAGGCATTTGTTCACAGAATTTTAAGGACAATAATTAGATGTAAGTTTATCAAGCATACATAATCCATAATAATCTATCATATTAGTTTGAAAAATGGATCCATACAAACAAAATAGAAGTCAACATTGTTGTTTCAGGGACTGTTTTAAAGTGTTTATAGAAAACATTGCCCTTTTTTCCCTCCACAAATTTATAATGTGGGTACTACTTAATTTTTTTTATTTTATATTGGAGTGTAATTGATTAACAATGTTGTATTAGTTTTAGCTATATAGCAAAGTGATTTGGTTATACATATACATGTATTTATTCTTTTTCAAGTGGGTACTATTTTGATCTCCATTTTATAAATGAGGAAAGGGAGGTTTAGAAGCTATAGCATAAAAGATCCATTGAATCTTCAAAGCAATTTCAGAAATTTCAGAGCAATTTTCAGAAAATTTTCACTCCTGATTTTTTAAGGTAACAGTGGTTTGTAGTATTATATGTTTATGTGTATAATATATTTTGACTTCTGTATACACTACAGTGTGCTTACCACCAAGCTTCATTTCTACCAATCACTATACAATTGACCCACTTTGCCCTCTCCTACCCCTCTTCTACTCTGATAACCACTACTCTATTCTCTATATCTATGCTTTTGCTTTTGTTTTGTTCATTTATTATTAATTTTATATTCCACATATTAAAGAGATCATCTAGTATTTATCTTTCTCTGTCTGACATTTCATTTAACAGAATACCCTCAAGTCCATCCACGTTGTTGCAAATAGCAACAATCTTTTTATGTCTGAGTAGTATTCCACTGCATATATATATATATATATATATATACACCTCATCTTCTTTATTTATCCATCAATGGGCAGGTAAGTTGTTTTCATATCTCAGCTATTGTGAATACTGCAGTGAACACAGGGATACACATAATCTTTTCAAATTAACTTCAGATAAATATCCAGAAGCAGGATAGCTGGAACATATGGTAGTCATTGATATCACCAAAGAGGAAGAAATGATATAAGAAAGAATTTAACTTTTTTTCACCCATTGCAGCACATGGTAGGTACTTAATATTGGATAAAGTGAACTGAAGTTTTAAGTTAAGTACATTAAGGATTGTGTCTATGGGAATGCTGAATAGCATAGGGGAACTCTCAGAGGATAAAGCAGATGATGCTACAGAGTGAAAAGAAACAGCAGAATCAAAGAGCCTCATCATGTGAATAATAGTCTATTAAAGAAAATGGATAAATGAGATAACTGTGTAAGAAGAAAAACATTTCATCATCTATTGTCATGTCTCATCAGATCTTAAAAATTCCAGAAACATGTATAAGAAAGTGAAGTTTCTAATGATCATGAAACTCATGGAAAACTTTTCTTAGCCATGAAGTTTATATATTTTGCAATTGTCTATTTCCAAAATTCAAATATGAACTATATTGTTAATATTGTACAACCATAAAAATTTTTAGGAGTAAGTTATTAAAACAGAATAGGTGATGAGTAGATAAGCATAGTGTGTGTGTTTAGATTTATACTGAGTTATTAAATGTTTTTATTTGTTTGATACTAAAATACATAAATAACTGCTTCTAATATTTAGGCAAGTTAAAATGTATGGGCGGCTGTTCATGTTACATTGCAAATATAAATATACATATTTCACATTTATTGACTTTCTATTCTGTGCCAGATATTGTGCCAGGCTCCAGGATGTCTCTCTATTTTTAAAATTAAAAAAAAAAAATTTAAACCTAGTTATAGTTTCTTCAACTTTAGAAACCTAGAAACACTTAGCTTCACTATTGTTCCCAACTGGAGAATTTTGATATCCATTTCCTTTAGATGAATATAAAATTTTGTCAACTATTTTCTGAATATTAAATGAAATTTCCTACAGGTTCCAAGAATTATTCACTGTGTCTATCATTAAATCTTAGAGGCTGAATAAAATGTATATTTGCCTTCTATTTTGAGAAAATTGTTAGTATACTTTTAAGCCTTAGTACCAATCCAAAGATTAGCTATATTATTAGGTTGCAAAAAAGATTCTAAGGGCTGAAGCCACAGCCTCACAGACAATGAACCTAACTCACACTGATTTAAAAGGTAGATGAGATTATTTGATGGTTAACTTACCTAAGAACATCAGTAGTTATTTCTGTAATAAATGCCTTTTTCAATCACTACTGTCTTTAGTAGAGGTGGAGGGTCCAGGAATAACATTAAAATAATTGAGTCTTTTGGAAATACTCATAATTAACACATGAACTTAGTCACCTCCTCTGTATACACCTTGATCTACATCTCTAATTCATAAGTAGTGATATCAGCCTTTCAGTTCTTCCAAAATGGAAACCTTCAAGATATTCTCAAGTCGTCTCTTTCCCCACAGCCAATCAAAAGTGAAATTCTGTCAATTTAGCTTCTGAAAACTGATGACTTCCTTTCCTTCTCCATTTCTTCCTTAATGTAAATGCTCACCTCCTAACCTGGACTAATTCAGGAGTCACTACCCGGCCTTCCTGGCTCTGGTCCACTCTGCCCTTCCAGTCAGCCCTTAGTGAACTCAAGTTAGAAAACTGACTTGTCATTCCCTACATAAAAGCCTTTTAAGTGCTATCCCAAAAATCTAAACAATTCTAAAGAATCTAAACCATCTTTTTTTTTATGGAATTCACATGGACAGACCTGTGGTCTTTTCAGATCCAGGCATTCATAAAAGAGATGACATTGGTATTACTAAATATTTTTACTACAAATTTCTTACTAATGCACATTTATTAAATATTTACAGTTGCTCCAACAACAGTTTTAAATTCCTTTCTAAGTATATACATATTAATATATATCATATATTATATGTATTATATACACATACATTACATATATGTGTATATATTTATATTTTACTTTGTTTGGTAAAGCTTGGTAGGATGCTTTAAATCTCAGTAGTAATCTAAAGATGGCCATCTTATTCGATTGCAAAATATCTGGCCTAAATACCCTAGTTTATAATTCAGCAAAGTGCTTGGAGGAGGCCCAGTAGGAATGATGAATGGTAAAGATGGGATTATTACTCAAGTCTCATTTGTGACAGTTGACTTCCGTGGTATTTATCTTACATTTTTCTTTTTGGCTGTGTGTGTGAGTGTAATACACTTTATATATTAGCATTGGTCCATCTGTTATTATATTGGCAGCTGGAGATTTCCATTGATTAGTTTCTCTCTATTTGCTTTTTCTTTTTCTAAACCTTCATGCTGTAATGCAGAAGATTTATTTTCAATGATTTATTAAAATGTAATTCTAAGGTGACTCCTTATCAAGGAAGTAATCTGCAGGCTATCTTTGTTTAAACTTGCAACCTGCTTTGTCAAGGAAAACTGCCTATGAAATTTTCATTATAATAGACAGCTTTTCATAATGAATGAAAAACAGCTATTATGATTGAAAACAAATTGCTCTGAAACATAGTCTTTGAAACAATGTGCTGCTTAATTGTATTTTGGTGGGGTGGGGGGAGCAAAGGCAATTCTATTTAATTGGTTACATTTTTCAGTTCTATAAATTAATTTGCACTACCCAATATCACTTAATTTTTCCCTAGGAAAGCTTTTGCTTGCCCTAGCAATATTATAACTGCTAATTCAATTACACTGAAATTGTTTAATAGAAAATATAATTGCTTATTCATACAGAATACCCATTAAAGAAGTGCAAAAGCATGAACCCAAGGGTTACTGCATATTAATACTTTGGGAATAAAGATGGGGATGTTGTGCAGAGAAGGTGCTGGCTGATCTTTAATTGTTCATCACCTGCCTCCAAAATAATATGAATGGACCCAAACTAAATGACCACTCATTACAAGTTTCAATTTAGGAGCTTGGCTGGGGTCAGCAGATTGCTTATGCTGATCGCAATGATTTGAAGTTGTGATTACCATAAGCAATTTAAATTTTATTGATCTCCCCTTCTGAAAGTTGTAATTGAGCATAGATGTTGGACCCAGAGCTCTCCAAACTAAATTGTACTCTGAAGCCCTTGCTAGATTCCTGCAAGAATCAATAAGCAGTCAGTCACATTAACAATGAAATAGGTCCATTAACATACGGTGCTATTGGTGAAACTTTATTTAGGAAGGGTGTTAGTTCACTTCATTGTTTTATCAATGAATCTTGGCTGTACAAGGAAAAGTACTGCTTTAATATGTGTAATAAGCTGGTATGAAAATGAAATTATAAATATATGGAATATGACTAGGTAGGCAGTTGAGTCTTTCTATTAGAGTCATCATGAATCATATCATCATTTTACTGTAAACAGAGGTTTCATATGACTGGAATTGCACCTTGCCTGCTGCGGTGCTTTGCAGTAATTTGGAATTTTGAATCCTCTTTATTAGATACAAAGTCTCCTTCCATCAAGGTTAAGTACATCTTGAAGTCTCCATGCTCGGTTATAAGCAGTGGCTTGTTGAAGGGAGCTACATGACATATCCTGCTGGCCCAGAGAGAGGAAGGAAGTTGGAATTCAAACGGAAATCTAAATGGTTTCAAAGCCATTTGGGACAGTATTGTATACCCAGAGCATGACTAAGTTTTAGTAACAACGCTGGCCTACCCATTATTATAAATTATAAAATGATTAAAACTATGTGTCTATTACAAATAGCTGTGAAAAGAAGAGAAGTGAAAAACCAAGGAGAAAAGGAAAGATATAAAGCATCTGAATGTAGAGTTCCAAAAAATAGCAAGAAGAGATAAGAAAGCCTTCTTCAGTGATCAATGCAAAGAAATAGAGGAAAAGAACAGAATGGGAAAGACTAGAGATCTCTTCAAGAAAATTAGAGATATCAAGGTAACATTTCATGCAAAGAAGGGCTCCATAAAGGACAGAAATGGTATGGACCTAACAGAAGCAGAAGATATTAAAAAGAGGTGGCAAGAATACACAGAAGAACTGTACAAAAAGGATATTCATGACCCGGATAATCACGATGGTGTGATCATTCATCTAGAACCAGACATCTTGGAATGTGAAGTCAAGTGGGCCTTAGAAAGCATCACTAAGAACAAAGCTAATTGAGGTGATGGAATTCCAGTTGAGCTATTTCAAATCCTGAAAGATGATGCTGTGAAAGTGCTACACTCAATATGCAAGCAAATTTGGAAAACTCAGCAGTGGCCACAGGACTGGAAAAGGTCAGTTTTCATTCCAATCCCAAAGAAAGGCAATGTCAAAGAATGCTCAAACTACTGAACAATTGCACTCATCTCACACGCTAGTAAAGTAATGCTCAAAATTCTCCAAGCCAGGCTTCAGCAATACGTGAACTGTGAACTTCCTGATGTTCAAGCTGGTTTTAGAAAAAGCAGAGGAACCAGAGATCAAATTGCCAACATCCGCTGGATCATGGAAAAAGCAAGAGAGTTCCAGAAAAACATCTATTGCTGCTTTATTGACTATGCCAAAGCCTTTGACTGTGTGGATCACAATAAACAGTGGAAAATTCTGAGAGATGGCAATACCAGACCACCTGACCTGCCTCTTGAGAAACCTATATGCAGGTCAGGAAGCAACAGTTAGAACTGGGCATGGAACAACAGACTGGTTCCAAATAGGAAAAGGAGTATGTCCAGGCTGTATATTGTCACCCTGCTTATTTAACTTACGTGCAGAGTACATCATGAGAAACGCTGGACTGGAAGAAACACAAGCTGGAATCAAGATTGCCAGGAGAAATAGCAATAACCTCAGATATGCAGATGACACCACCCTTATGGCAGAAAGTGAAGAGGAACTAAAAAGCCTCTTGATGAAAGTGAAAGAGGAGAGTAAAAAAGTTGGCTTAAGGTTTAACATTCAGAAAACGAAGATCATGGCATCCGGTCCCATCACTCCATGGGAAATAGATGGGAAAACAATGGAAACAGTGTCAGACTTTATTTTTAGGGGCTCCAAAATCACTGCAGATGGTGATTGCAGCCGTGAAATTAAAAGACGTTTACTCCTTGGAAGAAAAGTTATGACCAACCTAGATAGTATATTCAAAAGCAGAGACATTACTTTTCAGACTAAGGTTCGTCTAGTTAAGGCTATGGTTTTTCCGGTGATCATGTATGGATGTGAAAGTTGGACTGTGAAGAAGGCTGAGCGCCGAAGAATTGATGCTTTTGAACTGTGGTGTTGGAGAAGACTCTTGAGAGTGCCTTGGACTGCAAGGAGATCCAACCAGTCCATTGTAAAGGAGACCAACCCTGGGATTTCTTTGGAAGGAATGATGCTAAAGCTGAAACTCCAGTACTTTGGCCACCTCATGTGAAGAGTTGACTCATTGGGAAAGACTTTGATGCTGGGAGGGATTAGGGGCAGGAGAAGAAGGAGATGACAGAGGATGAGATGGCTGAATGGCATCACTGACTCGATGGACGTGAATCTGAGTGAACTCCGGGAGTTGGTAATGGACAGGGAGGCCTGGCGTGCTGCGATTCACGGGGTCGCAAGGAGTCGGACACGACTGAGCGACTGAACTGAACTGAACTGATGTGTCTATTAAAACTCGTTGACGTGTGTGGATGCTCAGTCACTCAGTTGTTCCAACTCTGTGACCCCATGGACTGTAGCCAGTTAGGCTCCTCTGCCCATGGGATTTTCCAGGCAAAAATATTGGAGTGGGTTGCTGTTTCCTTCTGTAGGAGATCTTCCCCATCCAGGGATCGAACCCACATCTCCATGTCTCCTGCAATGGCAGGTAGATTCTTTACCACTGGGCCACCTGGGTAACCCAAAATTTCATGACAATTTTTCACAAATTAATCAGCTCCTATTTGTCTTTTCTACCTACTTCTTAATCAAATAAAGGATAGTAAACTCTTGAAGATTCCCAACCTCCTACAAATTTTAAATCTCAAGATGTATGAAGATAATAACACCATTATCTAAGAAACTTTCTGCTGATCCCGTGATTTGGGGGTGTTGGGATTGCCTGCCCCTCTAATTTGGCACAATGTGATACAGGAGGAAGTAAGGGGAATTAAAACCTTCCTGTCTGATTTTTATTAGTTAAGATTTACTTAACCTTAGAATATATAACCAAGTTTTATTTTTTGGATTTTCCTAAGGAATAGTGGAGAAGAAGTGGGAAGAGAATGCCAAGAGCTATGGAGTTAAGCTGACTTAGAATGGGGCACAGGTTTTTGCTAGAATATCTCAAAAGATTCTGGAACTCAGCTTCTCAACTACATCTTTAGCCCTCGGTATGTTGATGATATACATAAAGCCCAGCAGGAAAGTTTACTTTGAATGTGGCCTCGGGTCATGTCTTTCCTATGGGGAAATTCTACAGGGGGGCTTTGCTTAAACAGTCTAAAACAGGACTAATTATTCACATGGGGCTTTGGAAGAGGCATGTTTTATGAATCTGAATGCTACGGCTTTTAACCACTTGTGTTGTAGAAACTAAAGGCTAAGTATGTTAGTCACGTCCGATTCTTTGTGACCCCATGGACTGTAGCCTGCCAGGCTCCTCTATCCAGGGGATTTCCCAAGCAAGAATATTGGTGTAAGTAGCCATTTCCTTCTCCAGGGGATCTTCCCAAGCCTGGTATCAAACCTGGGTCTCCTGCCTTGCAGGCAGATTCTTCACCATCTGAGCCACCAGAGAAGACCCAAAGAAACTGGACATGTTACTGAATCTCTCTAGATCTCAGTTTCCTCAGTAGATGAAGGTAGTAATCGAAGACGTTTCATGTGTAAGACTGATGTCAGGATTAATGAGATAGTCCATGTAAAGAACTTAACCTAGTGTCTGGTATAAAAGGGATTCTCAATAAAGATTAGTTGTTAGTAGGATGACATGTTAATATATTTGGGTTGCCTGATTTCTTACAGCCTTGATTTCTTACAGTGTCCCCTTACAATGGTTTGGATGAAAGAGTAAATGTCCACTTGAGCTAGTTTTATTCAGTGAGCGTTAAGTGTCAGTTGCTCAGTCAGCTCTCACTCTCTGTGAACTCATGGACTGTGGCCGGCCAGGCTCCTCTGTCCATGGGATTTCACAGGTAAAATTACTGAAGTGGGTTGCCATTTCCTTCAGGGAATCTTCCTGACCCAGGGATTGAACCCATTTCTCCTTGATGAAATGGTGAGTAAAAAGCCTGGCATAGTAATTTTATGCTGAAGAAATCAGAAATCGAGAGAACCATAGGAGCCACGCAGGAGACCTGGGTTCCATCCTTGGGTTGGGAATCCCCTAGAGAAGGGAAAGGCTACCCACTCCAGTATGCTGGCCTGGAGAATTCCATGGACTGTATAGTCCTTGGGGGTGGCAAAGAGTTGGACACGACTGAGTAACTTTCACTTTCACTAGGAGCCCTATGATTGGTTGGAGGATCAGAGTTCATGAAGGGCAAGGTGAGAGAGCTATCCTGAACACAGACAGGTCTAAAGTCAAAGGGAAGTTGCTAAACCTTTTCTCTCATATACTCTACCGTCCTTTTAAGAGCTCTCTCCCCACTTTGAACGGTCTCTATTACTGCTGGGCACTCTCTTCCTGAGTGTGTCAGTTCCACACTGCTTGAGACTGCCTGTGCTTCCCATGATGGGGTGTAATTCAGGTCAGCTTTTTTGGAGCAATGCTTCATGTTCTGGGTGCTGTGCTTTCTGTTGTGAATCACCTTCAGTTTAATCACTTTTAGTCACCATTCTCTAACCTCCATTGTTGGTAAATAATCTCATACCTACTTTCAGATTAAATTGCAATGGATTTTTAAACAATATGTCTTTCTTGAGTGGGTAAATAAATGAATGAACACATGTGAGGCTTTTGTGTTTGAATAGGTCTGGTGATACAGTCTTGTAATAAACCACTTGGAAAAGGTAACTTTTAGGCTCTATCTCAGGCTGATAATGGACATAGTGTGAAACAAGAAGCTTTCTGGGGTGTCTCTTAAATCACATGGAGATTGGTGATTCTTTTACCTACCTCCACAGTGGAAGAGATTTAAGAGAATATTCAGAGGAAGATGATGTAGGATAAATGGGTGGGATGCTGAATAATTAGGTAATAGTGAAATAAGATAAAAGTGATAAAGTAACAGAGAGGAGTGGAATTTGCTTTGGGGGCAACTGAAACTAAGAGTATATGAGTTATTTCAATGATTCAGTTCAGTTCATTTCAGTCGCTCAGTTGTGTCCGACTCTTTGTGACCCCATGAATTGCAGCACGCCAGGCCTCCCTGTCCATCACCAACTCCCGCAGTTCACTCAGATTCACGTCCATTGAGTCAGTGATGCCATCCAGCCATCTCATCCTCTGTCGTCCCCTTCTCCTCCTGCCCAAATCCCTCCCAGCATCAGAGTCTTTTCTAATGAGTCAACTCTTCACATGAGGTGGCCAGAGTACTGGAGTTTCAGCTTTAGCATCATTCCTTCCAAAGAAATCCCAGGGTTGATCTCCTTCAGAATGGACTGGTTGGATCTCCTTGCAGTCCAAGGCACTCTCAAGAGTCTTCTCCAACACCACAATTCAAAAACATCAATTCTTCGGTGCTCAGCCTTCTTCACAGTCCAACTCTCACATCCATACATGACCACAGGAAAAACCATAGCCTTGACTAGACGGACCTTTGTCAGTAATGTCTCTGCTTTTGAATAAGCTATCTAGGTTGGTCATAACTTTTCTTCCAAGGAGTAAACGTCTTTTAATTTCACGGCTGCAATCACCATCTGCAGTGATTTTGGAGCCCCTAAAAATAAAGTCTGACACTGTTTCCACTGCTTCCCCATCTATTTCCCATGGAGTGATGGGACCGGATGCCATGATCTTCGTTTTCTGAATGTTGAGCTTTAAGCCAACTTTTCACTCTTCTCTTTCACTTTCATCAAGAGGCTTTTTAGTTCCTCTTCACTTTCTGCCATAAGGGTGGTGTCATCTGCATATCTGAGGTTATTGCTATTTCTCCTGGCAGTCTTGATTCCAGCTTGTGTTTCTTCCAGTCCAGCGTTTCTCATGATGTACTCTGCACATAAGTTAAATAAGCAGGGTGACAATATACAGCCTTGACAGACTCCTTTTCCTATTTGAAACCAGTCTGTTGTTCCATGTCCAGTTCTAACTGTTGCTTCTTGACCTGCATACAGATTTCTCAAGAGGCAGGTCAGGTGGTCTGATATTTCCATCTCTCTCAGAATTTTCCACAGTATTGTGATCCACACAGTCAAAGGCTTTGGCATAGTCAATAAAGCAGCAATAGATGTTTTTCTGGAACTCTCTTGCTTAGCCTGCATTTTGTGGGGCTTCCCTGCTGGCTCAGATGGTAAAAAACCTGCCTGCAATGCAAGAGACCCAGTTTTGATCCCTGGGCTGGGAAGATCTCTTGGAGAAGGGAATGGCAATCCACCCCACTATTCTTGCCAGGGAAATCCCATGGACAGAAGAGGCTGGAGGGCTATAGTCCATGGGGTTGCAAAAAGTTGGACATGACTGAGCACACACGTGCCTGCTCACATGCTTATACTCACTTTATAGATGAAGCTTATAAGAGTTAAGTAACTTGCTCACAGTCCCATAGTCAGTGATGAAGTAAGCATTCACCAGGCTCCTCTGTGCATGGAATTCTCCAGGCAGGAGTACTGGGGTGGGTTGCCATTTCATTCTCCAGAGCATCTTCCCAACCCAGGGATCAAACCTGAGTCTCCTGCATTGCAGGAGATTGTTTACCATCTGAGTCATCAGGGAAACCCAATATATGTGATGTAATTAAAGAAATGATTGGATAACCTTAAAAATGAAGACAAGAATTCTCAAAGAGAAAATCCTTTTGATTTCCATTTGACTTCCTTCTCTGAGCTCATGCCTCATTTTCTCCCATGCACATATTTACCTGATATAGCAGTGCTGTGTGTTCCACAGACTTGGAAAAAGCAAATTAGAAATACTATACTCATGTGTCATCATTGCCTCTTATCAAAAAATTGTCTGTGTGACTAACCTGGCCTCCAGATGTACCCTAACCATGAAACTAAAAGCCCTCCTTGGTGAAAGTGAAAGTGTTATTCACTCAGTCATGTCTAATTCTTTGTGATTCCATAGACAGTAGCCCACCAGACTCCTCTGTCCATGGAATTCTCCAGGCAAGAATACTGGAGTGGGTTGCCATCCCCTTCTCCAGGGGATCTTCCTGACTCAGGGCCCTATTGAACCCAGGTCTCCTGCATTGCAGGCAGATTCTTTACCAACTGAGCCACTAGAGAAGCCAGGAGCCTTCCTTATTGGACTTGAATTTCAATAACAGCAAAGTGAAGTGTGGTGATATGTGTGCTTGGACAAGGAATAAAAGCTCCACTGACCACTAGGAGATTGTTTTGTTTTTTTAAAGTGGGATGCTTTGAACTCAAAAACTATGAAAAGCAAAGTGAAGAGATGAAGCTGTTTCTCTATTCATTTTATTCTGAAGAAACTGCAATTGACAGGAAAGAATGATAAACCAGATTCAACTCTATCCCCATCTTATATTTTAAGATATAAATATAACTGATTAACATTTAAGTGAATTGGATAGAGCTCTTAGTCCGTAAAGTGTGATAGATAGGCTTGGTTACCCAAAATTTTACATCTCTTACCCCTTCAACCTTAGTTCTTTCAGCTTTTCTTTTTCATACCCTTTGGATTGTATGTGTTCTCAGTTTTTTAACTTTGTAGGTCTTTCTGGCTATAAGGGTGAAAATTCACTTTAATGGAAATATTTGTGTATATTTGAAAACTCAATTGCGTCTATGCTTAAGGACAATAAATTAAGAAGTACGGGCTTCTCAGGTGGCACTAGTGGTAAAATCCACCTGCCAATGCAGGAGACATGGGTTCAGTCCCTGGGTCGGGAAGATCCCCTGGAGGAGGAAATGGCAACCCACTCCAGTATTCTTGCCTGGAAAATTCCATGGACAGAGGAGCCTGGTGGGCTCCCTGGAGTCAAAGAGAGTTGGACATGACTAAGCACCTGAGCACACACATCTGAGCACATGGGATTGACAGATATACACTATGTATAAAATAGAGAAACATAAAGGACTTACTGTATAGCATAAGAAACTATATTCAATATCTTGTAATAACCTATAATGAAAAAGAATCTGAGAAAAGTTATACATATATATATAGGTATGTATGTATAATGACTTCCCTGGTGGCTCAGATGGTAAAGCGTCTGCCTACAACGCGGGAGACCTGGGTTCGATCCCTGGGTTGGGAAGATCTCCTGGGGAAGGAAATGGCAACCCACTCCAGTATTATTGCCTGGAAAATCCCACAGATGGAGGAACCTGGTAGGCTACAGTCCATGGGGTCGCAGAGAGTCGGACACGACTGAGCGACTTAATGTATATATGGGCTTTACAAGAGGCACGGTGGTAAAGAGAATGTGTCTGCCAGTGTAGGAGACACAGGAGATGCAGGTTTGATCCCTTGGTCAGGAAGTTCTCCTGGAGGAGGAAATGGCGACCAACTCCAGTTTTCTTGCCTGAGAAAAACTCCATGTACAGAGGAGCCTGAAGGGCTACAGTCCATGGGGTCACAGAGGGTCAAACATAACTGAGCTACTGAGCATGTGTATGTATATACGTAACTGAATCACTTTTCTGTACACCTGAAACTAACATAACTATCATTCAATAAAATTTAAAAGAAAAAGAAAAAAATGATTAATTTGCATAATACACTGATTACTACAGTTATTACATTTTTTAAAGACATGCAACATTTCTGATTTCCGCTCACAAGTGTTGGCCAGAAGTCAACAGGGCCATACTGAACCTCAGAGGAGGCTGTCAAATTTTGTGCTCTGGAAAAAGAAAAATTAGACTTATGAATGGCTCATGATCTTTGCCCCACTACTCCTCTCACAGAACCCTGATATTTTTAAATAGCTGTCTAGATTAAGCATAATGAGTATGACGAAAAATGAAGGATTCTATTGTATATGAAAGTGAAAGTAGCTCAGTCAGGTCCGACTGTTTGCGATCCCAAAAACTGTATAGTCCATGGAATTCTCCAGGCCAGAATGCAGGAGTGGGTAGCCTTTCCCTTCTCTAGGGGATTTTCCCATCCCAGGGATTGAACCTAGGTCTCTTGCATATCAGGCAGACTCTTTACCAGTTGAGCCACAGGGAAGCCCAAGAAGAAAGGCTTCTCTGCTGTATATAATTAAACTTAAATCTTTTTTCCAGTTCTATTGAGATATAATTGACATACAGCACTGTATAAGGTGAAATATAGAGCATAAAGATTTGACTTATAATTGGACTTTGACACTTTTGAAAATGTCGTTATTGAAACTTGACTAATACTGCTTACTTTTGTCAGCAAGTCTTAAATTCATAAACCTTGATTTTTTTCCCCCTAAACTTTGATTTAAGATTGGTTTTGACACTACACTGAAGAAGAAAAGATTGCTATTTTGAGATCATTAGATATGAGCCAATTGAACATAAGAAGAATGAGTCTTCCAGGAAAGTTAAACACAGGATATTGTTTATATTAACGTGAGACAAAATGAACCACTACCCCAAACTGCAAGGATCCCAATTAAATATGCGTTTCCTCTGGCGAGAAACAATGTCAAAAGTGGAATTAAATAATTAACTATATATTTTTCTTTCTCTTAACATACCTTCTCTTTTGTATCAGGCACTAAAAACCTGCCCACCTTGAAATCTTGAATATTGAAAGTTTTGATGTTTCCTCCTTTTTCCCTTAAAGATTTTACACTTCCCACAATTTTGTAGCACTGCTATTACTTCTCCCTTCCTGTGCCCCCAGTAACCCCAGTTCCGTGCAACTTGTAAAAGGCATTCTGACCCTAAGACTTCATAGTGGGTGGCAGATGGCCTTGGTGAATGACTATTTCTGCTGTTAAAATAAAATGACAGGAAACACCACAGAGAGGGCTCTTCTATTTGAAAAAAAAAAAAAAATGTGGGTTGTCACATGATATAAAATACAAATCTAAGGAAGGGCTTTTGTTACTCACTAACCTCATGGAGTGTGATGATCACTAAAAGGAAAATGCAATGTCCACCTTCAAGACTTTGTGAAAGGGGCTTTACGTGAAAGGCAAGACAGTGCTTCCCGGCCTACTGCTTACATGTGTAGCAATTTATTATATGAAAATGCAGAGCACAGTTCAGACAACTTTAGAGCACTTATTGAGGTTGCCAGGCAAAAATATCTCCCTCCATGCTACATTGGCATTTTTCTGGTTTTGACCAGCGCATCTTTTTGAATTAGGTTGCATGAACCATCACATCCAAAATGTAAGTTTAATATGTATATTTAACCATTTTTTCCCTTCAGAATGGAGTTATAATTCGTATTAAACTCTATCTATTCTGAAAAAAATGATAACAGTCATATTGCAGTCTTTTGTTCCCCTCAAATACACGTGGGGAAATTTTAAGAATTTTAAGAGCTGAAATCTTAATGTTGAGGGGATAAGGAATTTTATATATATATATATATATATATATATATATATATAGTCAAGAGTGTCCCTTTTTCCACCTTAAAAATTTCTTAGACCTTACTAATAATTCTTAAACCATGATCATTCACCTTGAATGTTCAATATTATGCTTAAAATCTTATACTCTACTTAATTGTTTTCAACAGCATTTTTATTGAGCATCCACCAGGCAAAAAACTACCATTCCAAGTGCTCTGGAACCTTCTGCTTTCGTTTATTAATAATTCCCAAACAGAATGTCTGCTTCAGACATTAGTTGCTGAAATAGAATTGAATCTTAATTAGTTCAAGAGAAACTCCTACTTAAGTGGTCTTAGAGAAAACGCACTCATTTCCCCTCTAATATATCCTCCTGTTGTTTGACTGTGATGAGAATGGTCTTTAAAAGAGGCCTCAGGTGTTAAACCAACTGTTCAGGCTCATTGTCAGCTGCTGGTTTCTAGAGTATTAATTCAAAATTAGTGAAAATATAAGACTATGTCTACATTGGCCAACTCTATTGCAAAATTGAGCAATTTTCAGTTAAGGGTGCAGCGTTCTCTACAATGCCCTTGAGGAAGATTCAGAAGCTCATTCTATTTCCATCTGCTTCCATCATTAGAGAATGCAGTTGATTGATTCAACCTCACTAACAATAAGAACGGATGCTGCTTAACTAAAAGGTGAGTATGGGAATAATATATATGCCAAAATTAATACAAATAACACTCTCTTGCTCCACATACATATGTAGATACAGAATTTCATATATGTGTAATTCATATATATAATTTTTTAAAGATAATTTTATGGTTTGAGGACTGGAATGGCCTTATTTGTATTGGGTTCTTATTATTTTTTATAATTAGTTAATTAATTAATTTATTTTCAGTTGTGCTGGGTCTTCATTGCTGTGGGTGGGCTTTCTCTAGTTGTGGTGCGCTAGCTTCTCATTTTGGTGGCTTCTCTTGTTGTGGAGCACAGACTCTAGGGTGTGTGGGCTTAAGAAGTTATAGCAAACGGGCTTAGCTGTCCTGTGGCATGTGGAATCTTCCCCAACCAGAGATCTAACCTGTGTCCTCTGCGTTGCAAGGCGAATTCTTAACCACTGGACAACCAGGGAAGTCTGCGTCCTTGTTATTATTAGGTGAAAAGTGCAAAGGAAGAATGGACATCCATGAGTTGGCTGCTGCCTCTCCTCTAGTCTTCCTATCAGGAAAAAGAATACTGAATACTAATATCACACATTTTCTGCACCATTGATTGAGTGCCTATGATATAATGTTATTAGCAACACTATTGACAGTATTATTATTGGTGTATAAAGTTTATGTCTCTAAACATATCAAAAGTTTCTTCTGGGTCAAAATTTGTGTATAGTTAAAATTCCTTGTGGATTTAATAAGTGCTGTATTCAAAACAGGCACTCAGGAAATATTTGTTGGAAGATAAATTAATCAGAAGCGTTATTTTATAAACCATGTATTGAATGTTTAAGGTACAGATCGTTAATTGCCCCACTCAATGTCTATTCACCCCTTCTCTTTGTAAGAACAGAACCCCCCATCACTCCTCACATTACCTCCCCCTCCCCCATTGCCCACCGCCACCATTTTTGGTAGGGTGCATGGCTGTCACTTTTCACTTTCATGCATTGGGGAAGGAAATGGCAACCCACTCCAGAGTTCTTGCCTGGAGAATCCCAGGGACGAGGGAGCCTGGTGGGCTGCCGTCTCTGGGGTCGCACAGAGTCGGACACGACTGAAGTGACTTAGCAGTAGCAGCAGCATGGCTGTCTAGCTAGGGACTACGTTTCTCAGTCTTGCTAAGATAATATGTCCAATGTCTAGGACATTTTCTTTTAAAAGACAATGAAACTGCCTTTTACTTCTCTCACCTTTCCAAGGGTAGTGGTGAATCAGCTTCACCCATGCGCAGTGAGCAACACTTAGGAGATTGTAGAAAAGGAGGGGGAGAGAATCTTGACCGGGAAAGCTATGATGTATTCTGAGCCTCTAACACATCTCTGCACTGTTAAATGTGAAAAGCTGGAGTTCTATTTTATTTGACTGATTCTATTTTGAGGTTGCTTTGTTACTGTAGCTTCCCTAGCACTTTCAGTTTAGTTCAGTTCAGTCGCTCAGTCGTGTCCGACTCTTTGCGACCCCATGGACCGCAGCTCTTTTTCGAAGACGCCGTCCTAGGCGTCTGTGATAGGACTGTGTAGGACTGTGATAATCTAAGAAAGCAGCTAGGCTTAACTTGTGAGAGCATTTGTGGCCTGTTGAAGAGAAGAGAGTACTTCCCAGGTGACTCAGCAAGAGACACGGGTTTGATCCCTGGGTCACGAAGATCCCCTGGAGGAGGAAACGGCAACCCACTCCAGTATTCTTGCCTGGAAAATCCCATGGACAGAGGAGCCTGGGGGGCTACAGTTCGTGGGGTCATAAAATGTCAGACACAATCCAGAAACTGAGAATGCACAGAGTGGAGAAATTTAAGGATGTGTTAAGGATGCCTGCTCACAAGTAAATTAGGGGCAAACCTCGTCAAAGCTTGTCTTCCTTGTAGAGAAGCACTGTGCACTCGGAGGCCAGAATCTCACAGATGATAAGAGTGAGCTGCTCTTTGCTGGTTATGCAATTTGTAACTCTGCCTCAAATAAATAGAGATGTATTTTAAACTTTGTAAATAAAAAACAAAGCTGAAACTTGGCCTTGGATAATTAAACTATTTTTTCCCCCTAAAAACCTCCAGAGCTTCTCTCTTTCTCTCTCTCTCTCTCTCTCTCTCACACACACTCACACACACCAAAATAAAAAAAACTATAAACGAGTTGAGAATAGAGATTGTTTCTTATTTTTGCTTACATGGAAATCTTATTTCTATACATAGCAAAACAGAGAACTCATCTTTGGGGCTCTGTTGAGATTTGTTGAATTGATGATTCAGAATTCATAAGTTCAATAATATTATGGATTTTCTAGTTCTTATAAATTTATAAAATGTTTCACTATAATTTACTAATCTGAATGTTATTTTCCCATAATTGGCCATTTTTCTATACTACTTATAGTACAAAAAGAAATGTTTGGAAAAGTTTTCCAAATACAAAAGGTTCAAAAGATTGCTAGAGTTATTTAGGCTTATAGTGGTCCTTCAACTGAGATATCTAGAAATGTTTGCTAAAAACTTAATCCTGCATTTTAACTCAAGAAAGCAAGATTTGTTTCTGATCAGTGTTAATGTATTTACAGAAGAGTATCTATATAAAAACCAGATCAAGTTTGCTTTTTTTGAGCAATAAATTTAAATGTTATATTAATAACATTTTCCTCTATCATACCAAGTTTTCAAGGAAAGAAGAGTTTTCTCACTGATATGTTGATTGCTTTTGTCTGGGGAAACAACAGTTACCCATGTAACAGTTGTTCTGGGAAGATTCTTTGTATTCTGTGTTGAGTTGTTCCTCATCATAAAAAATCAGTCTTGGATAGATAAATTTTCTCACTTATACTGATATAAATCATGATTAATAGTGTCTAAATATCTCATTTATTGTACAATTTTAAAGAGCTGATTAAATCATTGTACATTAAAATAAAGCCGTTTGAAGATTTTTGGCCATCCCTTCTAGAAGAAGCATTTTTAAAAACTACTTGAAAAGTAATATCAAAATTCAATAATAACTCCCAAAAGAATGAACGACTGAAGAGTTGATTAATTTTTTTCCAAATTAAAATTCTCCACTAATATCCTGAGTTTTCGAGATTATTCTAAATAACATCTCCACTAACCTCCTCTTTCTTGGAGAGCAATTTTTTAACTAAAACAATTAAGTTTTGAGATCTATTTAATTTTTACTTCTTTTAAGTACCAGCATAAACATCTGCCATCTGGCATGGAAATTACCTCATATGGCGGGAGGAGAGATGAGATTTATTTAAAAGTTCTTTGTCTTTGATACTTCTCCCTGCTGCATTTTCCGCTAGTGTAATTTGAACCTGACTGTATTTAAATAACCATTTATCGTCATAATGGAAGAGCCGACTTAAAAATACATAACTGCTGTCATTCCAGGAGACTGTATTAAGGAAACATAGAATTTGCCATTCTAGATCAGACCATTTGTCTGTCTTGTCTAACATTTGCCTCTGGCAGTGACCGATATTGAGGACATTGGAGAACAACAGAAATATGCAACATGAACACAAACCATTTTTTAGGGGAATAATTATTTTCTCAGTTGGTAATCTTACGCTATGGGATATTAAAACGGAATCACCCCTACCTGTTTATATCATTAACATTTTTATTAATCAATAAGCTAACCAGTTTTGTTAAAATTATTTTAGTGAATCATACTTAATAATCTATAATATTTCTGCATATGAAATAATCTTGTGCAACTAACATTCATTTTTAAAAATGCTATGATTTTTAAACGTGAGGAAAATATGGAGAAATTTAGGCTGTTCAGCAAAATATAAAAAATAAAAACAAAAAACCCAACCCCTCCCCCCACCCAAATACCAAGCCTTTAAATTTGGCTTGTAGTTCAAAGTCTAGATAAAAATGTATTTACTACAAAAGTGCAGTTTACAGGTCCAGAAGACAGTCTAACACTATCTAATTTGATACTAAATTTACTATTGATGGTACCAGAATAATCCTATGCTGAGTGATTAATGGGTGGACCAGAATGTAAGCCTACAAATTTGTATCTTGCCTGACAACTCACCAGTGTTGTGGAAAAAATATTACAGAGACAAATTCATTCTTGATCCATCTCTGAAGTTATTGGTAGATGCAATGAACAAAATACTTACCAAGTGTAGACCTCAAATACACACACACAAACACACATACCCTCTCTCTAATGCTCCAGTCGTATCATTCCTTGTGTTCCCCAAGATCATCACCTTTGCTCATCCCTTCCTTACTTGTCCCTAAGAGAATATAAATGACTTTCCTCTGAAATTATGTAAATTATGCACATTTTTCTTTAAGACCACAATAATCTCAAGGAATTCTAAGTGCATAAAATCTGTGTATTCTGTCAGTCAAATTCTCACCTAGCCCACAAAAGGTACTTATAAAACAGCTTTTCTACTACTCCTTCATGAACAGAAAAAAAAAAAAAGATTGAGAATCAAAATGAATCTTTGTTAATTAGCAATTCTGCCCAAATCACTAATAAAGTGACTACCTATTTGGAACCATCTTCTCAGTGTTCAGAAATCAAGAGTTTTAAATAATTTGAGTAAATACCTGCATACCTTGTTACTCAGATAAGCTGAAAAACAGTGAGCATTAGAGACTGGAGATGGTATCACATGACATTTCCACCCTCCAAGGTGCTGGTGTGTCAATTGCTAATTTAATAAACTCTCTTCCTGAAATGGCTGGTGTCTTTGGAGGTATATATATTTTAAAGTTGTTTTATTCCTTATTGGGAATAATGACATCCTACATGGCCACGGATAAATAACTAAAGATATCCAAATGGAGGGTAAATGAGTTTTAGAAGTATTCGTTAAGTGCATTCATGCTCAGTTGCATCTGAATCTTTGCAGCCCCATGTACTGTAGCCCACCAGACTCCTCTGTCCATGGAGTTTTCTAGGCAAGAATACTGGAGTGGGTTGCCATTTCCTACTCCAGGGGATCATCCTGACACAGGGATTGAACATGTGTCTTCTGCATCTCTTGCATTGGCAGGCAGATTCTTTACCCCTGAGCCACTAGGGAAGCCCTCTCCTTCGGTAAGTAAGCAGTTGAAAATGGTTTATTTCAATTGGCTTTGTACTGAACTGGCAGCAAAGGGAAAGGAAAAAAAAAAAAAAAAACAAACAACCAAACAAACAAATTCATCATTTCCTAAAATAAGTGATGGAATGTTTACTTTCAGCCAAGCTCTAAAGACATCTGGAAATCCTTGAGTTGGTTCCTTAGCTCCTTGCATTTTGTAGGTTAGTCTTTCCATGAAGGCAAAAAAAAAACTTACTTTGCACAAATTCTTCATCTAGCTGAAATCAATCCTTGCCTTTAACATGAGGCACGTGTAATCAGAAATAAATGTTGCCAAGCTTCCATCCATAATTCTACTAGACAATTTTCAAATCTGTCAGCCAGAATTTTGGCTTTAGCATAAGATATGTCTTATCTATCCTTCTAGGTCAGCTGTTCTCAAAGGGAGCACTCTAGTCTCTGCACCCCTCCCTCCCCAGGACACTTGGCAATTCTGGAGGTATTTTTATTGTCATCCCCATGGGTAAGTGCTGACATAAAGTGGTTAGAGGCCTAAGATGTTGATAAACATCCTACAATGTACAGGGCATGCCATCCACAAAAAAAGAATTTTCTGGTCCAAAATATCAACTGTGCTGTGGAAACCCTGCTCAAAATGGAGGGCATTAGAAACACAGTTGGAGAAAGTGTTGGCATGTCCAAGCACACTCTGGAATGAGAATTCTCTTCACTATAATGTAAGTTAACTGTAAATATATATATTGATAAAAGTAGTACATCAGGCTTTTTATATCCATTTTTAGTATTCCTTTCTAAGAACTGGAAAGAGCCCTTTTATGGACTTGTAGTTTGTTCCTCAGTTTTCTGGTGTCTCTGCCTCACCATTCTTGACTGTGTTCCATGTGTTTTGATTGGTCATATCCTGTGTTACTATTTGCAGTTCACGAATGATGGAGAACGCAGTAGACTCAAATTAATTTTAAGTAGCAATCTTTGTCATCTTCTTTCTATCAGGAAAGAAGATGCTCAGCAGCCCTGTGTCTAACCTGAGCATTCTGTGCTATTCTGGACCAGATTAAGAGATTTGTTCCACAGCTTTCCCCAGAGAGGATCCCTCCTGAGTAAGTTCCAGTTGGAAAGGCATCCTTTGTGGACTGTTAACTATAAACATCATGACATTCCTTGAGCAATATCAGTAAACATCCTCTCATCATTTCCCCCCTTCTTATAGTAGCTACTAAAAAAACCCTTTTTTGTAATTTAACCATTGCATGCCCAATAGCAAGAAGGCGAAATGGCATTAAGTCTACAGGACATGCAAAAGTGCCTTTATAGCTCCAGGTGAAGAACTGCAGGGAAAATTTATCATTTTAGGTTTCCTGAGAGGGGAGGTGCGTTACCACCTGCCATCTACCCAGTCATTTCTTTTCTTTTTAAAAATTCTTGTAGGGCTTCCCATGTGGTGCTAGTGATAAAGAATCCACCTGCCAAAGCAGGAGATGCAAGAGACACAGGTTCAATCCCTTGGTCAAGAAGATCCCCTAAAGAAGGGAATGGCTTCAGTATTCTTGCCTGGAAATTTCCATGGACTGAGGAGACTGGTGAGCTATAGTCCTTGGGGTCACAAAGAGTTGGACACAACTGAGTGGCTAACACTTTCACTTTTTCAAACCTGAATACATACCTCCAATATATTCTCCAATGATCAAACTTAAAAATCCCATTTCTCAGGCCTAAATACATACATTTATAAAAGTAATACATTGGGCTTTACTTTACCAGATGACTGGCCTAATTTTCCATTGTCATTGTTTTCCCCTCGTTGACAACACAAATGATAAAGCTGTGCCCCCCTCCTTCCTTACTGGCCCTACCACAGTGTGAGCTTTATTGCTTGACCATTTCTAAAGACGTGAAAGATGGTTATCTTCAGACCACTTCAATAATAATAATGAGACTAAAATCCAAATTCCGAGAAGACACATGTTGGATTTAGAAGCCCATGTGCTTGTGCATGATGTGAAAGGTGTACTGAGAAGATATTAATCTTATTTTCTCCCTTCATTTTGCATGTAAGCTGTCATTATTGGGATAAGAATAAAATGAACATAATTGTGATAAATGGGAAGCACATTTGGGAGTCAATACACTACTTGGAGAGAGTGTGCTAATCAACACCAGGCGGTGGGCTAATGCACCCTGCAAACAAGCACATCGGAGAGATTCTAAATGTATAACTTAGGGAAGCTTGGCATTTAACTTAGGTTGCTTTTGGCTTTAAGGTGAAACGAAAGGTACAATCACAATAGTTTGTGGATTACAGTACCAAATTATGTCAAGACCATGGAAAATGCAAAACCAATGCTATCTCCCTAATAAGGCTTAGCATATACATGAGTCCTTCAATGAATGTTAAAAAAAGTTCATAAAAATGGGTGGGAGAGTCCCACATCTATTTCTGTTTTTAATGAACAGTGGAAAGGAAGAGCAAGAGAAGCAATGAGTTCTTAGTTTGAAAGCTTTGCCTTATATATTAACGCTGATGAACATAATTTTAAAAATGCAAGTGCCAGAGTCTCTAGGCTATTGGGGATCTGCCATCTTTTAAAATATACTTTCTAAACTTGATTCTTAATTATTCATAGGTAAATGAAACTCAGTGCTTTTGATGATCTCAATATCTCTTATGTAACTTCAGTTTTAACGGCAATACTGTTTCGGTTTTCCTATTCCAGTTTGCCAAGAATCTGGAAAAATAGGAAGTCTTTGGTTCTGTTATTCCTGCTAAAAACCATTTCTTATGCTTCTAAGAGAAGAGTAGAAATGACAGCAATTTAACTAAATAGATATATGGCTTGCTGGATTGGGTTTCTGTTGGTTAAGCATTGCTTTTGGAAGTAGCAATTCTACCGCTGATTTGAGGGTTGAATAGTAATTCTTATTAACATTAGTCACCTTGACTCTTCCTTCTGGTATTTCAGAAGTGCCTCTGCTGAACTCCCTTTAGGGGGCTGATGAATTAATTAGTTTTTACCAAGCATCTACTATGTGTCTGATTCATTGTTAGGTACCTGGAGAGCCACATGTCAAACAATATGGTAAAACAGGAAACCCATAATCACCTGGAAAAGTCTAATTCCTGTTTGCAAGTTCAGAAAATAATCACCTGGAAAAGTCTAATTTCTGTTAGTCAGTTCAGAAAAGAGTTGAAATATTGAAAAAGGGAGGAAAAAGTGATCATGGCCAGAAAGAGGAGATAGATACCCCAGCTGCCATATTACGATCTACCATCACATGCACCCTCTCTCATATCCCTGCTCAAAAATCAGGGATGACTTGGTAATATATGAGCAGCTATTTGGAGAATAACCAAAAGTGGGATAAACCCAGGGAATGTAGCTGGTGACTAAGAATGGTGTGATGGGATAAGGGCACAATTGAAAGGCTGCTTACATCTGTAACCATCATAAGCTTGTCGACAGACATCAAAGACATTACAGGATGGGCAGGGAGCCAGCAGTGGTTATGAGGTAGTTGCCAGCTTTATTTACCATCAGCTGAATCAACATTGCGCTCTGTGACTCAAACATACTAACATAAGTATGTAATAATAGTTGTTGTTCTATATATCAGCTATTCCCTAAATTTTCAGAAAGGACAATATATCAACATGGCTCTATGCAAAACCTTCTCTTAGCAAGCATGTACCCTCACAGTCTACTGTATTTCTGGCCATATGTAGGGACTGAACAAACGAAAATGACAAAGACATGGCCCCTGTCCTCAAAGAAAACAAAGCAATGGAGTACTTTCTTCTGAAATGTGCTGATATTCTTATCACACCAGGATCATGGTTATGGTTGATTAAACAGATTGGATAAATGTAGTCATTTTGTTGGTTGAGTCCACACAAATTGAGCCCTTTCAGTCAGAGGATGATTTTTAAATGAGGTGGGACCTGAAGGAAGGATTTGAATACATCAAAGGGAGAAAGAGCATTCTGCATGGGTGGAAATATGGAGGTGAGAAAGAATCTAATTTTTGGAAGACAGCATGGCATTTGCCTGACCTGACAAGGAGTCAATCACTGAAATCAAGTGGGAGAAAAGGAGTTTCTGCATTGCTTAAAGTGTAAATAAAGTCTTTGGAAAGAGATTTGGCCAGGAAGTTAGGAAATCTGGATTCAGCTTTGTAATCGTGAGCCAATCAGCCTTAATCTATTAAGTATTAATTCTCCTATTCATAGAATGAGGGTAAAAATACATATTTGTCTATCATGTAATGCACATCTTCATCACAGAAGGGTTTCTGGACTGAATAAGAACATAAAGCAAATTGCTTTAAGCTCTTGGAAGAAAGATGCTATTCAAATCTAAAGAATTATATTAAGATTTTATATTCACTCACTTTTATATGTGGTTTTGCTGAAAGAGAAAGATTAGTTTGAAGTTTATCCTGCTGTTTTGGTAAAATAGGTAAAAATGTCTTCCTGATTTTTTTCTGAGCACAAGATAAAACTTATTGTCCTCGGCTAAGTAGATTAGCAGCCATTTTCGTTGAACATCCAGAGCTCAAAGTAGTATCTGTCTTATTCATATATAACCTAAAAAATAGCACATAAACTTATAAAATTTAATTTAAAGCTAAGTTAAATACATGAAATAATTTTTAGTTTCAAATTTGTTTTTCCTGTGTAGTACAAACAGTCTTTCTTGATGTCAATTTTAGTAGTTTTAGAAAAGGTTAATACACATTTTTTCAAGTAGATATTTTAGTTTTTTGTGTTTTGCTTCTTTGCAAACTTACTATTTTACTTCTCTACTACTCAACTGTATTTGAATAATCACAAAACGTCTTCACTCTTCTATACAACTAAATTCTCAACTCTCAACTAAGATCATATTGCTTCTTAAAATCTAAGAAAGATAGGATTAAATCTTTATTTAATGTCCAATGGAAAGTCTAGTACAAGAAGGAATGTTGTATACGAGACTTCTGCCTCTTTCAAAGTAGCTCAGCTTATGAGTCATTTTGCTATCCTGCTCAAGCTTCCCTCATTCAAATCATATTTTCCTAGACATGGAACTCATCTTGTTTCACTTCAGTTCAGTTGCTCAGTTATGTCTGGCTCTTTGCAACCCCATGGACTGCAGCATGCCAGGCTTCCCTGTCCATCACAAACTCCCAGAGTTTACTCAAACGCATGTCCATCAACTTGGTGATGCCATCCCACCATCTCATCCTCTGTCATCCCCTTCTCCTCCCACCTTCAATCTTTCCCAGCATCAGGGTCTTTTCAAATAAGTCAGTTCTTCACATCAGATGGCTGAATTATTGGAGTTTCAGCTTCAGCATCAGTCCTTCCAATGGATATTCAGGACTGATTTCCTTTAGGATGGACTGATTGGATCTCCTTGCAGTTCAAGGGACTCTCAAGAGTCTTTTCCAACACCACATTTCAAAAGCATCAATTCTTCGGTGCTCAGCTTTCTTTATAGTCCAACTCTCAGATCCATACATGGCTACTGGAAAAACCATAGCTTTGACTAGATGGACCTTTGTTGGCAAAGTAATGTCTCTGCTTTTAAACATGCTGTCAAAGTTGATCATAGCTTTTCTTCCAAGGAGCAAGTGTCTTTTAATTTCATGGCTATAGTCACCATCTGCAATGATTTTGGAGGCCCCCAAATAAAGTCTGTTTCCACTGTTTCTCCATCTATTTGCCGTGAAGTGATGGGACTGGATGCTGTGACTTAGTTTTCTGAATGTTGAGTTTTAAGCCGCCTTTTTCATTCTCCTCTTTCACTTTGATCAAGAGGCTCTTTAGTTCTTCTTCACTTTCTGCCATAAGGGTGGTGTCATCTGCATATCTGAGGTTATTGATATTTCTTCTGAAAATCTGGATTCCAGCTTGTGCTTCATCCAATCCAGCATTTCTCATGATGTACCCTGCATATAAGTTAGATAAGCAAGGTGACAATATACAGCCTTGATGTACTACTTTCCTGATTTGGAACAAGTTTGTTGTTCCATGTCCAGTTCTAACTGTTGTTTCTTGACCTGCATACAGATTTCTCAAGAGGCAGATCAAGTGGTCTAATATTCCTGACTCTTTAAGAATTTTCCACAGTTTGTTGTGATCCACACAGTCAAAGGCTTTGGTGTAGTCAATAAAACAGAAGTAGATGTTTTACTGAAACTCTCCTGCTTTTTTGATGATCCAATGGATGTTGGCAATTTGATCTCTGGTTCCTCTGCCTTTTCTAAATCCAGCTTGAACATCTGGAAGTTCACGGTTCACATTTTGCTGAAGCCTGGCTTGGAGAATTTTGAGCATTACTTTACTAGCGTGTGAGATGAGTGTAATTGTGCAGTAATTTGAATATTCTTTGGCATTGCCTTTCTTTGGGATTGGAATGAAAACTGACCTTTTCCAGTCCTGTGGCCACTGACTGCTGAGTTTTCCAAATTTGCTGGCATATTGAGTGCAGTACTTTCACAGCATCATTTTTAGGATTTGAAATAGCTCAACTGGAATTCCATCAGTTCCACTGGTTTTGTTCATAGTAATGCTTCCTAAGACCCACTTGACTTCACATTCCAGGATGTTGGTTCTAGATGAGTGATCACACCATCACGGTTATCTGGGTCATGAAGATCTTTATTGTATATTGCTTCTGTGTATTCCTGCCACCTCTTCTTAATATCTCTGCTTCTGTTAGGTCCATACCATCTCAGTCCTTTACTGAGCCCATCTTTGCATGAAATGTTCCCTTGGTAACTCTCATTTTCTTGAAGAGAGCTCTAGTCTTTCCCATTCTATTGTTTTCCTCTATTTCTTTGCTTTGATAACTGAAGAAGGCTTTCTTATCTCTCCTTGCTAGTCTTTGGAACTCTGCATTCAATTTCTCCTTTGCTTTTAGCTTCTCTTCTTTTCACAGCTATTTGTAAGGCCTTCCCAGACAGCCATTTTGCTTTTTTGCATTTCTTCCTCTTGGGGATGGTCTTGAACCCTGCCTTCCATACAATGTCACGAACTTCTGTCCATAGTTGTTCAGGCACTCTATCAGATCTAATCCCTTGAATGTATTTCTCACTTCCACCGTATAATTGTAAGGGATTTGTTTAGGTCATACCTGAATGGGCTAGTAGTTTTCCCTAGTTTCTTCAATTTAAGTCTGAATTTGGCAATAAGCAGTTAATGATCTGAGCCACAGTCAGCTCCTGGTCTTGATTTTTCTGACTGGGTAGAGCTTCTCCATCTTTGGCTGCAAAGAATATAATCAATCTGATTTTGGTATTGACCATCTGGTGATGCCCATGTGTAGAATCTTCTCTTGTGTTGTTGAAAGAGGGTATTTGCTATGATCAGTGTGTTCTCTTGGCAAAACTCTATTAGCCTTTGCCCTGCTTCATTCTGTACTCCAAGGCCAAATTTGCCTGTTACTCCAGGGGCTTCTTGACTTCCTACTTTTGCATTCTAATCCTCTATAATGAGGAGAAGGCAATGGCGACCCACTCCAGTATTCTTGCCTGGAAAATCCCATGAACAGAGGAGCCTGGTAGGCTGCAGTCCACGGGGTCGCTAAGAGTCACACACAACTGAACGGCTTCACTTTCACTTTTCACTATCATGCATTAGAGAAGGAAATGGCAACCCACTCCAGTGTTCTTGCCTGGAGAATCCCAGGGATGGGGGAGCCTGGTGGGCTACCGTCTATGGGGTCACACAGAGTCGGACACGACTGAAACGACTTAGCAGCAGCAGAAGCCCCTATAATGAAAAGGATATCTTTTTTAGGTGTTAGCTCTAAAAGGTCTTGCAGGTCTTCATAGAGCTGTTCAGCTTCAGCTTCTTCAGTATTAATGGTTGAAGTATAGACTTGGATTACTGTGATATTGAATGGTTTGCCTGGAAACAAACAGAGATCATTCTTTCATTTTTGAGACTGCATCCAAATTCTGCATTTCGGACTCTTTTGTTGACTATGATGGCTACTCCATTTCTTCTAAGGGATTCTTGCCCGCAGTAGTATATATAATGGTCATCTGAGTTAAATTCACCTTTCCAGTCCATTTTAGTTCACTGATTCCTAAAATGTCATTGTTCACTCTTGCCATCTCCTGTTTGACCACTTCCAGTTTGCCTTGATTCATGGACCTAACATTCCAGGTTCCTCTGCAATATTGCTCTTACCACATTTTGCTTACCTGCTGTCATAGATAAACTTATCACAAAAGACTTTTTGGTGTTAGCCAAGTTTAACAGTACTTGAGGAAATGGACAGGATCAGCCATGCAATACTATAATGTGTTTGTGTGTGTGTCAATTACTTAGTCATGTCTCTTTGTGACTCCATGGACCATAGCCCACCAGGCTCCTCTGCCCATGAAGTTCTCTAGGCAAAAATACTAGAGTGGGTTACCATTTCCTTCTTCACGGGATCTTCCCAAACTAGGGACTGAATCCTGATCTCCTGAATCTTCAGGCAGGTTCTTTACCATCTGAGTCCCCAAGGAAAAATTATATACTATCTATCCCACTTCTTAAAACACAATTTACTTGTGTTTTCTGAAAATCAGGTTTTAGCCTTCTTCCATGTTTTGGGGGCATCTTTTTCTCTTAAAAGCCCAACATAAGACAAAATAAAAACAAAATCTTCTCATTTTTATAATGTAGAACCAAATCCCTAGTCTGGTTAGATACTATAAATAACATGCTTGGGGCTGGTGCGCAGGGATGACCCAGAGAGATGTTATGGGGAGGGAGGTGGGAGGGGGGTTCATGTTTGGGAACGCATGTACACCCGTGGTGGATTCATGTCAATGTATGGCAAAACCAATACAGTATCGTAAAGTAAAATAAAGTAAAAATAAAAATTAAAAAAAAGAAACATTCAAAGAAATATCAAAAAAATCTGATGTTTTAAATAGTCACAAAACCATTTTTACTAGGTGGTTTAATTTTTCCTGACAGGGAAGCAAACAAAAAAATTCCAGTAATAGAATAATAATCAAGAAGAAAAAAGAGAATATCATCTAAAATATTAATAATAGAACAATGGTGGCTTCCCCAGCAGTTCAATAGTAAAGAATTTGTCTACAATGCAGGAGACACAGGAGATGTGGATTTGATTTCTGGGTTGGGAAGATACCCTGGAGAAGGAAATGGCAACCCACATCAGTATTTTTCCCTGGAAAATCCCATAGACAGAAGAGCCTGGTGGGTTACAGACCACAGGGTTGCAAAGAGTCAGACATGACTGAATGACTAAGCACGTATGGCTATAATAAACTCTACTCACTCAACAACTATCTATTTTAAGGATCCATTATACATTAGGTATCTTATTTTGCTCTGAAAACAAGTTGATTAAGATAATGCTCTAGTCTCCATGAACTCCCATTCATTCATTCAGGTGAAATAACAATCATGTAATGGCAGCAAGTTTAAACTCATGGAAGCACATTTCAAAAATGATATCCAATCAGACTCCCTGACTTCAGACTATAACACAAGCTACAATAATCAAAACAGTATGGTAATGGCACAAAAATAGGCACATAGATAGATGGAACAGAATAGACAGCCCAGAAATAAACATATGCAACTATATGGTCAATTAAATTATGAAAAAAGAGGCAAAAATATAAAATGCGGAAAAGAGAGTGTCTTAAATCAGTGGTGCTGGGAAAACTGGACATCTACATGTGAAAATACAAAATTAGAACATTTTCTCACACTATATTCAAAACAAGCTAAAAATTGATTAAAGACCTAAATCTAAAACCAAGAATTATAAAAGCAGAAGCAGAACACTCTCTGACTTAAATATTAGCAGTATTTTTTTTTTCTGAATCTGTCTCCTCAGGCAAACAAAACAAAAACAAAAATAATCAAATGGGCCCTCAGTTCAGTTCAGTTCAGTCACTCAGTCATGTCTGATTCTCTGTGACCCCATGGATTACAGCACACTAGGCTTCCCTGTCCATCACCAATTTCTCTGTCCATCATCAAATGGGCCCTAATTAAACTTAAAAACTTTTGCACAGCCAAAGAGACATTGACAAAATGAAAAGACAACCTACTGAATGGGAGAAAAAATTTGCAAATAGTATGTCCAAAAAGGGGTTAATATCTAAAATATATAAATAGCTCATAGAGCTCAATTTAAAAAAAATTGATTAAAAAATGACAGAAGGCCTGAATAGAAATATTTTCAAAGAAGATGTATAAACTGCCACAAGACACATGAAAAGATGCTCAACGTTGCTAATCATCAGAGAAATTAAAATCAAAATGAGATATCAATTTACACCTGTCAGAATAACATTGGTCTATTATTGGAACCTTGGAAGGAAAGCTATGACAAACCTAGATAATGTGTCAAAAAGCAGAGACATCACTCTGCCAACAAAGGTTCATCTAGTCAAAGCTATGGTTTTGCCAGTGGTCATGTACGGAGGTAAGAGTTGGACCATAAAGAAGGCTGAGTGGCAAAGAATTGATGCTTTCAAATGTGGTGCTGGAAAAGACTCGGAGTCCCTTTAAGGAGATCAAACCAGTCAATCCTAAAGGATGTCAACCCTGAATATTTATTGGAAGGACTGATGTTGAAACCAAAGCTTCTGTACTTTGGACACCTAATGTGAAGAGCTAACTCATTGAAAAATATCATGGGGAAGATTGAGGGCAGGAGGAGAAGGGGATAACAGAGGATAAGATGGTTGGATGGCATCACTGACTCAATGGACACAAATTTGAAAAAACTCTGGGAGACAGTGAAGGACAAGGAAGCCAGGTGTGCTGCAGTCCATGGGGTGGCAAAGAGTTGGATGTGATTTAGTGACTGAACAACAACAAATTATTAAACTAAGTAATAGAATATAAAATGCAATGAATGTAGCAAGAACCATATATTTTGAGGAAAATATCTAGTCCCAAATACTTACATTAGAAAAGATGAAAACCTAAAAATAATTGTGTAAAGCATTAGAAATTAAATAAAGTAGCATCAAAATTAATGCAAAGAAAGTAGAAGCAAAGAAATAATGAAATAAAGACATCTCCTTCTCCTTCTCATTCCATTCTCTCTTTCACTTGTTCCACAGCAATCATAAAGGATTGTGATGAGCCTCAAACATGCCATATGTTGCTCTCACACCAGAAGCATGCTGATAACTCCACATACAATGATTTCTTTCTGAGAAAATCACAGTCACTTTCCTGCTCTTACTCAGATCTTTCTCAAATGTGACCTTCTCTGTAAGGCCTTTCTTGATCACCTTTTACAAAACTACACCCTTATTCTCATTCTTCTTTTCTAAAAAATATTTGTTTATTTGGCTGCACCAAGTCTTAATTGTGGCATGTGGTATCTAGTTCCCTGACCAGGGATTGAACCTGGGCCCCTGCATTAGGAGTGCAGAATCCTTGCTACTGGACCACCAAGGAAGTCCCTATTCTCATTCTCATTGTTCTTAACCCCTCTACCCTGATATATTTTTTCCATTGAGTATATCACATTTAACATAGAATATACTTTATGTGGTTGTGTCATTTACATTAGAAGGACATGTCTGATCAGGTGAGGGATTTTCAAACTATTTTTTTCCCAGTACCAAGAAGAATGCTTAGCCAATAGTTGGAACTCAATCAACATTTGTTAACTGAATGAAATCAATGAATGTAAAAACAAGCTATAGTAATAGAAACACAAAGGTAAAAAAAAACAAAAACAAAAAACTGGCTTCTTTGAAAAATGTAAAGCAAATAATTGGCAAATTAATTTTCTTAAGAGGAGAAATTTAGAAAGTAATATGAATGGTATGAAAATTTTAACAGGAAATTTGGTAAATTCAATGAAATATGGTTTAAGAAGAAACAGAAAACCTAAGCGGTTTCTTGGACAGGATCAACCTGTCCAAAACTCATTTCCTATGGCCTGGCTTTCCCAGAAAGGAAGTTTGGTCTCAGGAAGAATTCCATGAAGACTGGTCAGAGCCTGGTGCTTAAAATAATCAGTTCTGGGAGAATGCTGATAGAGTAGATCACGATGCTGATTCATCATATCATGTAGCTGAATCACAAGTTTTGGGATTCTTACCAGGGAGAAGATTGATGGTCCTCAACCCTTAAAAGCTAAGGTGGTCATAAAGTACTGGGGACAACAATTCCACTTGATCACCCTGCAATAATTGCAGGGCCTGAATACCAGCTTTTGATCTCATCTCCTCCAGTACAAGAATGTTGAAGAAGCTACCATATATTTTTTAAAAATGTTCCAGACTCTTCTGTGATTTCACCAAAGAGGCTAGTTCTTCAATATGCAACTTAAAAACTCTGGAGCCCAGGGGCCAGGGTTTCTCGCATGGGAATTTGATGCACATTGTTGCAAGGTCCTGTGTACTGCTCCAGACTGCTTTGAGCAGTGGTGGAAACTCAGGTCAGCTGCTGTGAAGTTGCCCCAGGAAAAGCAGTTTCAGAAGATCAGTTGTGTGTGAGGTCTGGTTGTTCACCTCCAGCTGAGTAACTTAACCTGGACAGGTTTCTTAATAAAAGAAATCAGATTTGTTTTTACAAAAAAGCAATAAACTCAGAAAATTTTACAGTTGAATTCTACCAGATACTCAAGGAACAAATAATTTCAATCATGTATACACTCTTCCAGAGAAGAGAAAAATGCAACTATATGTTGGGCTGCTTCCATCACAAACCATGTCACCAAATTTAAGATGATATGAAATTTCTTATAGATAAAATTATATGAAGTCATAGTCTCTCTAATGAATATGTTTTTCGGTCCTTGCACTCCCGTATTTTGTACACATTCTTCCATGAAATAAATGATCAGTAATGTTTTCTTCTTGACAGTGACCTTTTCCTGGTCTTTAGTATTTTGAAAGCCATTGTGTTTCAATGATCATTATCCGTAGGGCACTCAGTTTATGAGGTAATGTTTAAGTTTAGAATATCAAAGTGGTACTAATTATTCTTTATCTATATCAAGGTTTTTTGTGTTGTTTGATTGGTTTAATCCTCTCATTATCATTATTTAAAGTGTGCAATTATACAGATTATATTTGATAAAGGTATGTATTAAAAGTATAAATACTAAGAGAAAAACAAATATTGTTGGGAGCCAGCGTGAGGAACTCCACCCATGGCAAAGGTCATCAGGAAGGAAGCTTGGCATACGCAAAGGCGTGATCAAGCCTCAGGAAACCCCCTGTTCCCGAACATCTACCCTCAAAACCAGAGTACTTTACGGGGAGCTCTCCCTCATAACCATTTCTCTCAGAGAAGGAGTTAACTTGCAGCTCCAGTTAATAAAAATTCCTGGGCATGATAAGAGTGTTTCAACTTACGAACTCTGAAGGTTCTCTGGCCTGTCTGATCAGGCTCGTCCGGCTGCATGTGATGGTTTACAGCCTCCCAACTGTGAGAGGCATGAGATGTTTTAAAACTTTCTAAATACAGACTCTTTTGAGAAGTTAGAAGATCATTAGTATAGCATAGTGGGTTGATTAGGAATTATATTGGTGACGGGTTTTTTCATTTGTTGTGCCAATAATTACTGCTAATTCCCTGCCCTGGGTGTGACAAGGATGTCTCAGGTCAAACCTCTCTGCTGACAGACTAGCTCCTGTGACAACCTCTCAACCAAACAGCACAGAGAGTTTGGAGTATTAGCATAGGGCTTTTTTCATTGATGAGTCAATGATTGCCATCAGGCCTCCATATCCTTAGGCACCTGGGAATATATTAATCAATGTATTTGGAATATAGAAAAGGAAATCTAGTAGTTCTTTGATGTTAGCAATACTAGACTTTTTGAGTTAATGAATTTTCTCTTTTGTTATAGATCACTGTACTTTGTTATAAATCACTATAAATCACTGTGTCCTTGCTATGCAAAAATGTAACTTTATCACTATCTTAAGAGTAAATAGATTTAGTCTTGGTGAAGGGAAACATTGGTGAAGGGTTTACATTTGTTGAGCCAATATTTGCTGTTAAATCTCCATATTCCTGCCCTTGTAATGAATATAACTAGCATATAGGAGAAATAAGTATTAACCTTTAAGATTAATCATGTTAAACCTTAGGTTAAGTAAATTCCTTTCTTGATTGTAACTCACTACACCCTCACCCTATAGAAATGCAACTTTATTTGGAGGGTGGCGCCTGATTTAAGAAAAAATCACCCCTGGAAAAATAAGTTTTCTGGTTAACTGACCAGTATCAGAAAGGGCCATAAAATGTCAGCAGACCTCATAGCCAGAAGATGATGAAACTCATAAGACCTTTGTATAATTTTATATGAAGCACCTGATTGTGACAAGGGTCAGGTCTGCTGACCCCTGCGTGACTCTGTATTCATCCCTATGTATAACAAAAAGGTATATAAACAAACCTGAAAAATAAAGAAATCAGATCAGTTTCTGGAAAGACTGATTCCCCCGTGTCGTTTCTTTCTTGCTCCCCGTATTCCTGGCTGAATTCCCATCTGAAATGTGGGTACTCACCAAGCCTGCTATTTCTGCCTGGGCTTCTGAGATCAGAAGGGAGGCAGAAGGCCTCAGTGCCTCCTCTCCTTCGGGAGAATGAAAAGACGCCTGTGGCCTACGTAGGTGGTGATTGGTATTCCATGTAAACCAGTTATTCAGCCTCTTTTCTCCACTAATTCTCCTACTACACTATCTGTTTCTAATCTCCCTCTATATCTGTAATTAAATAAGTTTTTTCCAGGACGCCGATTCCGTCCCCACCTTTGAATTACCCTGGATCCACTGGGGCTGGACCCTGGCAAAATATCATATATTAATGCATATATATAGAATCTAGAAAGATGGTACTGATCTGCAGGGCAGCAAAGGAAATGCAGGCATTAAAAACAGACTTATGAACCCAGTGAGTGAAGCAGAGGGTAAGACAAATTGAGAGAGCAGCACTGAAACACATAAATTACCATATGTAAAACAGAGAGTCAGTAGGAATTTGGTGTAGGAAGCAGGGAACTCAAATCTGGTGCTATGTGACAACCTAGAAGGGTGGGATGGGGTGAGAGGTGGGAGGGGAAGTCAAGAGGGAGGGGATATAAATAGACTTATGGATGATTCATGTTGATGTATGGCGGAAACCAACACAATATTGTAATGATCCTCCAATTAAAAATAAATTAAAAAGTGAAAAGGCATAAATTCTTATGCTGCTGTGAGTTTAAATGTCATCCTTCAGTGCTCCTGTGAAAAAATTCATTCAATGATAGGTAGGATGCTGGATTCAAACTTGATTTCTCTACCCAACATTTATAATATTTGGTTTCTTATTAGGCAAATAAATAATCATTTATTAAAATCTTACTCATGAGTGTCTGACAGCACTTAGGGTAACATTCAAGTCACTGCATTTTCCTGCATCTGGGGAGTATTGTCACAGTGCTTGATTATTTTAATCTAATAGGCTCTTGCAAAGATGGACCCTGATGAGGAAGCTTGTAGGTATACATTAGTATGGGTTGTGTTAGAGCCAATTGCTGTCTGACCTCTCCTCCCTGTAGAGGCAGTATATAATGCCATCTGTATATCTTTTAGTCACATTAAATCATGTCATTTAAAGGGCCTCTGGATGTGAATGGGTTTGCCTTATGCTTAGGAGAGAAATCAGTCGAACTGCTGAATTGCACATCTGTGTTCATCTGCATATTATTTCATATTATTTGAATACTTTCTTTTCTGGACTGGTAATAACACTGTTAGAAACTGTCTAAAATTTGCTACTATCATAATTAGAATATTACTAAAGATTAACAAACTGTCAAGGAAATTCCCTGGTGGTCCAGCGGTTAGAACTCTGTGATCTCACTGCCAAGGGCTGAAATTCTATTCCTGGTAGAGGAATTAAGATCCCATATGCCACATGGTACAGACAAAAAATTTTTTTTAATTATTATTAAGGTAATTTAAGCTCTATACATACATGGAAAATGGGTTCCAAAGCTAGAGTCAAGACTGTCTTTCAATCTTGACATGAATGTTTGCAAGTGCAATTTGGCCAAGGAGTTGCCAGGCCAAGGCATACTCCCAGGAAAAGCTGAGGAATTCTATGCACACAAATCACGCTAAAAGAAAGAGGATTTTAAATGACCAAGCCTGTTAAATAAATTTCTTCTGGACACATGGCCATGCTCAGGGCCTAAACCTGCACAATCACAGTTCACTATCACCCTAGGCTCAGTCATTTCCCTCCTTCTGCCCCCAGGAATAAGTATGTGAATAAGTTAAAATGAATCAGAGTCTTCCCCAGGACTTTCCTTACAGAGAATTGGGCAAGATTGTCTCTTTGAGATGAATTTGCTAACCTTGTATACCATGATTATGAGGTATACTTATGACCACTTAATGCTTACCCAGAGTGAATCTGCCCAATAAAATTGAAGAGATGGCACTCTCATTACAGTCTTTAAGTTCTTCTCCTTAGCCCACCCTGACCCAAAGCAGCAATAGGACTCCTAGACCCATGAACTTAAAAATCACAGGAGCTTTTTTTTTTTTTTACTTATTGTTCAAGTTAGTGATCCCTGGAGCAGCAGCATTAAGTTCACTTGAGAACTTGTTAGAAATGCTCATTTCTGAATCAGAATCTTTGGGGATAGCCCCAAAAGTTTAATAGGCCCTTCAGGTAACTCTGATATGCTAAATGTTGGGAAACTAGTTTACAGTATTTTTTAACCTCTTTAAAAAAAATGTAGTATAGTTGATTTACAATATTGTGTTGGCTTAAATTATTTTGAATAGAGTTTCTGGGCATCTTCAGTTGGTGATTTTTCCAATCTACTGGAAAAACCATATATTTTCCGTAGTCATGTATGGATGTGAGAGTTGGACTATAAAGAAAGCTGAGCACCAAAGAATTGATGCTTTAGAACTGTGGTGTTGGAGAAGACTCTTGAGAGTCCCTTGAACAGCAAGGAGATCCAACCAGACCATCCTAAAGGAAATCAGTCCTGAATATTCATTGGAAGGACTGATGCTGAAGCTGAAACTCTAATACTCTGGCCACGTGATGCAAAGAACTGACTCAATGGAAAAAATCCTGATGTTGGAAAAGATTGATGGCGGAAGGAGAAGGGGATGACAGACGATGAGATGGTTGGATGGCATCCCCGACTTGAAGGACATGAGTTTGAGTAACTCTGGGAGTTGATGATGGACAGGGAAGCCTGGCATGCTGCAGTCCATGGGGTCGCAAAGAGTCAGACATGACTGAGTGACTGAACTGAACTGAACTGATATAGCAATGACAAATAAGAAATTTTCTAACAAATTAGAAGAATTTTGGTTTAAAAGTATTCTCTCTTGACCATGCCAGAGATCTAATTTTTGAATAGGACATTGTCAGGAAATTCCTAGAATCTCTAGTCTCAGGTTAGCCTTGTACCCACTTAGCCTCCAATGGAACCTCCAGTACTTTGTCCAACTGATGCGAAGAGCCAGTTCATTGGAAAAGACCCTGATGTTGGGAAAGATTGAGGCCAAGATGAGAAAGAGGTAATAGAGGATGAGATGTTTGGGTGACATCACTGACTCAATGGACATGAGTTTGAGCAAACTCCAAGAGATTGTGAAGGACAGGGAAGCTTGGCATCCTGCAATCCATGGGACTGCAAAGAGTCAGACATGGCTGAGCCACTGGACAACACTTAGCCTCAGATAGTCACGGGCCATTTGAAGACAAACATTGACTAATCTGTTCCATCTTCAAATCATTAGAATTTTCAAACTGTGGGGGACACAGACAGGGGCATTGTCCCTGCAGCTGTATGTCAGCTTGAGAACATTCTATTTAAACCAAAAGAACTGCTTAATTTTAGCTTCAGTATCTAGGTTTAGGAGAATACCTTTATGGATTATCTCAAGGGCCAATTTAGTTTCTCAATCTAAATATCTTTGCCTTTGATCCAAATCATTCCAATTTACTTTAACATAAGAGGGTGCCTGTTTTTATTCAACTGGCTTAATGCTGGGTACTGAGTCATCAGTATAAAAATATAGTCAGAAATCTCTTGTGAGTTAGTGGTATAATAGCAGTATGCTCTATGATTAACAATAAAGAATATAAAAATGCATGCTCCTAAGAAACATTGTATCACTCACAAAAAAGAAGCTTGTCCTTTACACGTTTATGAATGCAGAGTATGTCATGTGGAAAGCACTGGACTTCTTTTAGTGTTATTTTTTAATATTAGATGTCTCTGCAATGCAAGCTGATGATTTGGCAGATTTAATTCTCATGATACCTTCTTTTGAGAGGATGTCTGATTTAAAGCATAATATCTACAATCTGATAAATTATTGCCTTAATTATAAAAATAATATCTCACTGCACACTTTGTATTTAAACAAGTTTAAGCATGACTCTCAGCAAGTACTAATTTTAAAACCTGGACTATGAAAACAGAAGGAGCATAGTCTATAAAATTCTTTGCAAGGAAATTGACAAAATTGGAAATATATATGTAATGAATGTTTAATTATAATTAGAGGTTATTTTATATGATATCATCTTTTATAGGTTATGGATCTACCTGTCTTCTCAACAGCTCAGAGGCTGTACAGGGAATGTGGTCTGGATGGCTATTCATATAAGCCAGTTTCCCATTAGAAACATTTATTGGTATATTACACAGCGGCTCTTTTCCCAGAGATCCAAGTATTCCCTAAAACTCCACTGGCATAAATAATGTTTTAAAAAATCCTATGTCTAGAATTTAAGGTGTAGTTGAAAGTCTTCATCAAATGAAAGCCAGATTGCTCTTGGTCCTTTTTTTTTAAAACATTATTTATGGCCGTGCTGGGTCTTTGTTGCTTTCTGAGGGGTTTCTCTAGTTGCGGCCAATGGGGGCTACTCTCTAGTAGCGGTGCATGGACTTCTCATTACAGTGGCTTCTCTTGTTGGGAAGCACAGGCTCTAGAGCATTCTGGCTTCAGTAACACATGGGCTCAGCAGTTGTGGTTCTCGGGTTCTAGAATGTGGGCTCTGTAGTCTGGCCCATGGGCTTAGCTGCCTTTCAACATGTGGAAACTTCCTGGACCAGGGTTTAAACTTGTGTCCTTAATTTCTCTATCTGATGCTTTTTGATAGTGTAGAGAAGTGCAACGGGTTTCTATATATTAATTTTGTATTCTGCAAATTTACTAAATTCATTGATGAGCTCTAGTAGTTTTCTGGTGGCATCGTTAGAATTTTCTATGTACAGTGTCATGTCCCCTGAAAACAATGACATTTTCACTTCTTCCTTTCCAGTTTGGATTTCTTTTATTTCTTTTTCTTCTCTGGTTGCTGTGACTAGGATTTCCAAAGCTATGCTGAATTAAACTGACAAGAGTCAAAAACCTTGTCTTGTTTAGTTCCTGACCTTAGAGGAAATGCTTTCAGCTTTTCACTGTTAAGTATGATGTTAGCTATAGGTTTGTTGTATATGGTCTTTATTATGTTGAGATAAGTTCCCTCCAAATGGAGATACCCAAGTGGCTCAGTGATAAAGAATTCACCTGCCAGTGCAAGAGATGTGGGTTCAACCCCTGGGTCAGGAAGATCCCCTGGAGGAGGAAACGGCAACCTACTCCAGTATTCCTGCTTGGAGAATCCCATGGGCAGAGAAGCCTGGTGGGCTACAGTCCATAGGGTAGCAAAGAGTCAGACATGACTGAGAATACACGCACACACATGTTCCCTCCATGCCCATTTCCAGAAGAGTTTTTTTTTTAATCGTAAATGATGTTGAATTTTGTCAAAAGTTTTTTCTCTATTGATTGAGATGTTCATACAATTTTTATTCATTAAACCAACAACCTCAAAAACAACACTGATAAAATCTCAGAGCTCTCTGATCTTCTACCTAACTTGGGGCTACGTGACTAAATGCACCAAGAAGGTTGGAATCAACTGTAAATACAGTACCGGCTATGGTGTCTCCCTCAGGAAAATGGTGAAGAAAATCATTTGTCCCTTCCATTATAAAAAAGAGGAAGAGGCTAGCTATGGTGTCTGGCACTGTGGTTCCTGCATGAAAATGGTAGCTAGTGGTGACGACCCTACAGCGCCACTTCTGCAGTCATAGAACAGGCCATCAACAGAAGACAAAGGAATAGAAAGATGAGAAGCTCCACCGTGGGAAACACTGCTAGCCTGTAATAAATGGATTCATTTATGTAACTGAAAAAAAATTCTCAGAGATTTCTAAAGTTTAGGACTATTGATACTGCTAAAAGAGAAAGAAATAGATTACAGAAAGGAAATAACCCAGAAGCTGTTATCTAAGAATAACCTTTGTTTTCTTAGAAGAAAAGAAAAATTCCATCTTATGCCAAGAGGGAAAAGGTGAGATTCAAGGAATCTGCACTCCTGGCAAGATTTCTGAGTGGGTCTGAATCAAATGGTTGTCGTTTTAGAAAGTTGCTGTAACAAGCTAGTCTTGAAATCAGAACCCACTGTTCAGAGAGTTTATTCCTTTCTGCCCCCAAATAGGAAACAAGCTGATAGTCACCAAGAGAAAGAGAAAACTCATAGAGCAAATAAGCTCTTTTTGAACCAGTAAAGTAAGGTAGCGTTAATGAAATGTTGGAAAACAAAAACCAAGCCCAAGCCCAGGAAAGCAGCAGTAGTAAGTGGAAAAGAAGCAAAAAGCAAGAAATAAGGACACTTTAAAGGCATGGTCTGAAATCAACTGAAAAGGATGGAGTTAGGCCCACAACACCTTCACACTGTGTATACGGTAAAGTAAAAGGAAAAGCAAAGCTTGAAAATGATGCTTGTTATCAAAGTTCTCTAACAAATTCAGAAAGTAGTTAGAAAAAAATCAGATGGTGAAATAAAACATGAAATGAGATTAAATTGAAATGTACTAGAACAAATTGGAGAAGGAAATGGCAACCCACTCCAGTATTCTTGCCTGGGAAATCCCGTGGACAGAGGAGCCTGGTAGGCTACAGCCCATAGGGTCGCAGGAGTCGGATATGACTTATGGATTAAAACCAAGCAAGTACAAATAATTGAAAAATCAGTTTTATCCAGTAACCCATAAGCCAGGATTCATACACACACAGAAAAAGAAACAAGCCAAAGTCTCCACAATCTGCAAACACAACTGTGCATCTTTATTTCAAATAGTGTATTGCTATTTATGAATGTTTAAGTAGCACTTTTAGAAGCTGAAACCAGTGTTTGACTTAAAAAGGAGACTCAGGCAATGAAAAGGACAGGGATTGTATTAAGATCTTAAGGGTCACCAGAAAAAAGTTCAGAGTTGCCATTAAAATACATCTAAATGATATTTTAAAATGCTTTCTTAAAATTTGTATTTAATGAGTGCCTTTTGGAATAGATAACTAGCAAAGAGCAATTCAGTTACATCTTGATGTAATTTTCTTTTTTTAAGGAACTTTCATTTTTCTATGTATCACCTCTTCCACTTAAGTATTTTCTTCAAATTGTGTTCAGTAACAGCAGCATGTTCATGTGTTTTAATTTTATTGTACTCTTTTAAATTTAAGCTTTATTTTATTCTAGTGCAAAATTTGTTTAACTTGTCTGAACACCTCAAAATTATTTACTTTGAGTAGTTAAGTCTCAACTTAATCAAGTAGAAGTGATAGGTATTGGTTTCTGTATCCTTTTCGCTATAAAAGAATATTTAATCTCGCAGGTGGCACCTCTCTTCCTCTGAGATAACTATAAGGGTTATCAGATCCAGAACATTTTACCAGGACTAGGTGAAGGGCTTTCGCTGCATTTGTGGGTGTTCTGGCCCTATTTTTTGTCAAAGTATGGCTCCTGTTAGCACTTCAATCTGATGGAGGGGGAAAAAAATAGTTCCTCTGGCTTTCCCATCCACCTGCTCCCATTTCAGCGGGTGCATTACCTGTATCTGCAGAGATGGGAGCCCAGGTAGAGTCGGTGTCTCAGCCCCAATCCTGAAACTGATGCGGGTTTTTTTTTTTTTTTTTTTCCTGCTACCCTATTTGATTCACATTCTTATAAAGTTAAAGACAAGCTTGCTTCAGTTTTATCTTGTTTTCGTTTTCTGCACTGCGGTTTCTCAGTTCCGGATGTACTGAAGATTATACGAGGAGATCTGACACCCATCTTTCCTCGGCTATGGAATCCCCGCAGATTGAACTATGAACACAATAGTGCTACATTCCTTTTAAGGCTGTGGGAGAAACACTCCATCCCGCTGCCTGCCCTCTTAGTTAAGTTGTATGCGTTTGGGAAATTTGGTCAAATTTAAAAGGGTTTTTTTTTTTTTTTTTTTTAAATGATAAAGGGTTTGTTAATGATATACGGCTTTTTAAAGAAAAAGGTATAAATAGGCTTCCCAAATGGTGCTAGTCGTAGAGAACCTGCCTGCTAAGGCAAAAGACGCCAGAGATGCAGGTTCCATCCCTGGGAGGGAAAGATCCCCTGGAGAAGGGCATGGCAACCCATTCCAGTATTCTTGCCTGGAGAATTCCATGGCCAGAGGAGCCTGGCCAGCTACAGTCCATGGAGCCACAAAGAGTCAGACAGGACTGAAGCAATTTAGCACACATGAATAGGTGTCAAAAGTGTTCATATTTTCAGATCTTTATAAAGACGATCCTAAAACATCTCAAGGAGGCTAAAATTCTAGGCGATAATTTCCGAAGTGAATTTGGACTTCATTCCTGAATAACGCATGATTTTGAAAACAATGCAGTTGCCAGAAAAGTTGTTTTCCGATCGAGTTCACTGTCTCATCTTGAAACTAGAGTTGTAGCTTAACCTTGTAGCAGTGCTTTTGTTTCAGAACAAAAATTCAAAGATATGCCGTTAAAATGATGTACTGAAAATTAGGCAAAATGTAACTACTCTAGTTGGAAAATAGAAAATATTTGGTCCAGACGGCTCAGAGGCAATGATAAACAAGAGAAGGAGAGGTTTTCATTGTAGCAACTGCAGTTTTCAGCCTTACTGTACAGATGAAGGTTAATTTCTCCTGTTTTTCCCTCCTCTGCCTCACCTTTCTTCCTTCTCTTTTTGCTATTGTTGTAATGATCAGACCGTGAGTTCTCTGAAGACAGGAATATCTTTATTTTGCTCTCCTTTGTGCTGCCCTAAAATGTAAGTTAGACTTCTTAAAGGGGTTTGTTTGTTGCTCACCTACCTAAGTAAATGAGCAGAGTATTTGTTGAAAGAATGAATGATTGACTGGGTGAATGAATGAGATGTCATACCCCTCTGATAACGGTTAATGACCTAATCAATATACTTTCTCTCTTATTTTTTCCTTTAGACCATAATCAAAAGTTATGTCATAAGCAATTTCAGCTTTTGTGCATATCAAGTTTGTTTGATTTTGAAAGCCACCAACCAAGACCATTCTTGTGCTTTTTGTCTATGTAATAATGATAAAATTAGAGAACATAACCCCTGTAGTTATTTGGAATTAGATGAGGAACCCCTAATTTTTGCTTGAATGAGGTTTTATTTTTCAATTTATGTGGCTGCTTTGTTGACACAGCCAAAACCAAAATGCTTTTCCCTACTGACTTCCACAAAAGGAGACCCTGCAACTGTCTTATTTAAAAATGTGTCTTTGTCAAATGTCCTCCTTCTAAAGAACTTACACTCCCTGAAAATACAGCCTCTACTCTGGTGCAATGCCAGGAAAAAGACATTACAACTGAATAACCATATATCTTTAATGATCAAATTGACTCACTCATCAAGTTTCATTTAACTTTTCTTCATGATACTTATTTACTACTTTGAAAAGCATGTTTATGACTCCCTCTGGCCTTCTTCCCTGAGTTTGGTGAATCACCCTAATTTTTAAAAATTGAGGAAAATTAGGTTAATGATTCTATATCCGTGTTGTAATTTTTTTTTCTCCTTTAACTTCATAGTACCTAACATCTTGCTGACTTCATCAGTTTAGTGACACATTTCAATCAGTCTCAATTCTTTTAACTTGAATTTATTAAAAAAAAAAACAAAAAACTTCAACTTGCATCACACTTAAGTTTTCTCCCATTTTACAAGGTCTCATTTCAAAGTGGGTAAAGTATCCGCTTTGTGGGCCAAGTGTCACTGCCCTTTGATGGTACTGCTTTTTCCTCTAGATCGCTATGCTTGTTACTGTGAAGATTTGAGGCAAAATTAATTCAGAATAGTTGTCAGAGTAGAGATCTGTCTGCTTTGACGGCCTTTGCCTGCAATGCACGTGACACAGCAGGAGCCACAGCTTCCACCTCTGGGTCAGGAAGATCCCCTGGAGGAGGGAATGCCAACTAACTCCAGTATTCTTGCCTGGGATAGCCCATGGACAGAGAAGCCTGGAGGGCTATGGTCCATGGGGTCACAAAAGAGATGGAAATGACTTATTGACTAAATAACAACAACAATAAACATATGTGGCTGATGGTGAAAACTATGATAAAGTATTCATATGGATATTATAAAAGCAAAGTTTATATGGAGAAAAATCAGTACATCTATTACTCTGCCTTTTTTTTAAATAAAACCATAGTTACAATAGATCACAAATATACTGAAATCCATTATACATTTTCTTTTAACCTGAACTTTACAGTGACATGTAAATTGACTTGTTTATGTTAATAGCAGCCATTTAGGAGTAAATTCCCAAAGTACTGCCTGATAATTAGATTGGGCATAATTCACACACTGTATGTTACTTTGAAAATGGGCTTCTTCAAAAAGGTAACAGAACAGAACGTGTACCTCCAAACTGTCTCTAAAAGGATTCTTATTACACAAAACCACACACACAGTGTGGCAAAGATAATGTCAGCACTTAATGCAGAAAAATAATGCAACATGTTCTTTTTGGTTCATTTACTGCCATATGCTGCTTGAGTAATGAAAACCTATTTGGTATAGAGACAGATGTGGGTGTACTCTGAAAATTCCTAGTCAATAATGAAGCTTTATATTTTCTATTTTGGAAATGACTACTAAGTGTTCAATTATGAAACATCCCCAGATCATTAGAAAATTTCATTTGATCTGTCCTCTCTATAAGGGCTTGAGGAGGACTTTTGGTTTTCTTTTTTCATTACCCAGTTACTGTGTAATGAAAATTCTTCCAAATTTGGAAATGCCTAATAACTATGCAGTTCTGATAATACAAAATTAATTAATATTTAAACATTTTATCTCCATAAGAGAATGCTATTAAAGAATTACGGGTTGCCAAAATACTCATATTTATCATTACTTTATATGATATCAAACAGAACTGTGAATTAAATATTAATTTAAATTATTCTAAAATGTATCAAAAATTCTATTAATTATCTAAATTATTCTAGGTTGTGGGAGAATCTGGAGTACAAATAATAAACTTTATCAATATTTAAACAGAAGTGAATTAAATAACTTATTTAATATTACTGAGAAGCAATGTCTACAGCTCAAATCTGAACAAATAAAAGCCATGTTTTGCTGTTTATTTTGTGTGATTGCAGAAGACAAACTGGTTCCAGGATACAAAAATAGTTAGAAGCACACAGGCAAATGATAGCAAATATGTTATGAATATGGACTTTTAACTTTTTGGTAGGTGATGAATAAATTTTATGCCAGGATAAAAAAGTATCATCCTTTTTTTTTTTTTTTTTTGCATAGACTCATTCCAATTATTCACTAAGATTTTCAGATACTTAGGCTGACTTGAGCCCAAATTATGAACCTATGGCTTTTAAATTTTAATTTAACTTTGAAATTATGTGTCCATTAAGCACAATTGTGTGGAATTATACCTTTTGCTTAATTTAACCTCAACCATGTTTTCTTATGGTCCAATTTTAATCCACACAGTTTTCTAGCTACATTCATTGAGACAATATCTTCCTGTTTTATACAGTGTTTGTATACATTAAAATACAATGAAAAATAAGTACATGAATGTAGCCCCCAAAGCCTCATACGACTAAAAAGAGTCATTGATGAACTTGTCATTGATAAAAGGGAAAAATAAGCCAATTCACAGTGGTACTTTGCTAATGCCAAATTTTAAATAAATATCAAAAAGCAATGAAGTCAAAGACAATGTTTTACATAAATGGTTAAAAACCTAATTGAAGTCTTGGAAATAGAAGCAACACTCTCTTTTCCTGGTTATCCCTCTTCCGCATATATTACAGGATGTATTGTCTGAATTGGAAAGACCTAGGGCAAAAACCATGTGACTAAGGGAACAGGAATTCTGCACTTTAAGTTTCAAGTATCAGAAGCATGTCTTGCCTGTTGCAGTCTAGTTCTAGACTATAGAGCCCTTCCTACAATATGGCCAGAGGAAAATGGGATTTCTCCAGCCACTGGTTCCAGCTCTAGGATCTTGAGGTGGAACAGGATGGCATTAAGGAGCAGACATAGACACAAGTCAAATAGAATCATGGTAGATGGGGGTTCCAGTATGAGATTGACATGGATGGTACCAAGTGAAAATGAAGAAGAAAATGGAAGAAGTTAAATGAGAGTTTTAACCCCTTAGGTTTGATCCTCTCTTTTCCTTTTCTTTCCTTCTCTCCTTGTGTGTGTGTTAAATCGCTTCAGTCAGGTCCAACTCTTTGAGACCGCATGGACTGTAGCCCACCAGGCTCCTCTGTCCACGGGATTCTCCAAGCAAGAATACTGGAGTGGGTTGCCATGTGGGGAATCTTCCAGACCCTGGCATCTCCTATACTGAGGTGAGTTTTATCCTGTCTCTAAACTTTTCTTTTCTTCTGTCCTTATCAATCCCTAAAATAGTTTGCATTGGACAGGAGTGTCAATGTGATTAGTTTCAAGGGAAGGAAAAGAGAAAAGAACAGTTGGCCAAATGATATTTTTCCTATTTTTCTCCTCATGCTTAGCTTTGCCTCACTCAAGGATGCTCTGCTTCCATCCCTCAACCCACATCCCCATTTCCAATCTTTGTTCTCTTTCCCTGAGCTTAGGGTGGAAGGGGCCAGAGGTGGTGATTCATAGAAGACTGTCTTTCTGCAATCTTTCTTTTCGTTCAATTCTCCTGGCTTTTAGAATAAGAGATAAAGAACATGGTCATTTCCTTTTCAACACTTGTGTCTCCTATCTACCTTTGACTTCAGAATTGTGCATCTTGTCAGTCTAAGCTCTGCTGCTATACTGTGGCTTGGATTTGGAGTGTTGAATGTATGAAGTACCTTCTGGAAGAGAAATTTCTTGTCCTATTCAGAGCTGTATTGTTAAATAACCTCTGCTTTTTTGTGTGTGTAACCCAAATAAATACTGCAGCCCCAAGGAGTCCAATCTAAATATGACACGATACTCAAAGAAATACAATCTAGTAACAAAGGGAGTGAAAAGAAATCCAGATCTTTCCTTTCACTTCACAAAAAATCATGAATTCTTGTTTAAAATTCCGGGGCCATCCCTGGCAGTCTAGTGGTTAAGACTCTTTTTTTTTTTTTTTCCATTACAGGGGGAAACAAGTTCAATCTGTGGCTGGGAAACTGAGAAACATGCTGCATAGCGTGGCCAAATAAATAAAGAAATAAAATAAAATAAAATCCACAGTTCTACTCTTTAAATCCATTTACCATTATTCTTGTTCTACCGCTTTCTCACTGTCTACTTTGATTCTTCTTTCTCTCTACCTCCAGACTTTCAGTTCCCCGCCATAAATTGCCTATGGTGAGGTCATTTTTCTGCTTCAACACTTCTCTTTCCTTCAAACTTGGTCTGTGTTCTCTCTATCCAGTAAATTTCTACCCTTTCTTTTTGTTTTCTTACACTTTCTGATGCAAATTCAATCTCTTATCTGATTCTTCTCTACAACAATGCCCCCAATATGGCTGATAAAGCTAGAGTGGAGATGAGGAATGGTGCCTGGAGAGGTGGGGAGAAATAACAAATTTAAAGATGCTTTGAGTACTCACATGTAATAATTTTTGCCCTTATTTTAATATCTTTAATTACTTTCTTTCTCGGGTATCTACTTTTCAATTTCAAACATATTCAAGCGTCTTATCATCCTGAATAACTCTCCCAAGTTTTCTTAAAATTCAATCTTTCAACTTAATCCTCAGACTCAGACAACCCATAAAAATAGATCACTCATGTTGCCCCCACTTCCTAATCTTCCTGTTTTAAAAACTCCTATTGAAGTCTGGCTTCAAGATCTGCTTAGATTACCAGTCACCAGATTTAATGGCCTTTTTTTCAGGCCTTACTCTACTTGACATTCTGAAGTCTTGACATTTTTGTTTTAACTTTCCTGTTTTTGTCTCCTCAAAATACTTTGTGTTTGTTTCTCCAATGACTTTTTCTTAGCCCTCTTCTCTTATCTTCTTACCATACACACACTCCAGAGGGTAATTTCAACCATTTTCTAGTGAGTCCCAAGCCTTTAGCCCCAGCCAATCTTAGCTAGAGAGTTATCAGTGATCCCTTAAAGTCTAATGAAAGGCATCAACACCAGGGAGAAGAACAGAAAGAGAACTAGGCAGTAGGCATGTGTGTGTGTATGTGTGTTAGTCTCTCAGTCGGGTCCAACTCTTTGTGACCCCATGGACTGTTGCCCACCAGGCTCCTCTACCCTTGGGATTTTCCAGGCAAGCATACTGAAGTAAGTTGTCATTTCCTTCTCCAGGGGATCTTCCCAACCCAGGGATCGAACCCAGTTCTCCTACATTGCAGACAGATTCTTTACCATGAGTCACCAGAGATACCAAGTTTTATATTTATATTTATTTTCTCAGGCTTCACAGTCCCCCTGAGTTTCACCCATAGGCAATCTGCCAATCTTCTCCAGGGTGATGGACTCAACTGCTTATTAATATCTGTAGGTAAATCTTCTTTAGATTCCTTAAGTTTGGTCCTTCAGATTCTTAGCATTTCCTTGGATTCCTCTCTCCATCAAAGCTATATCAAATTCCTCCCAACTTCACTTTCAGTTAAGGGCATCACTACTATCCGATGGATCACAAGCATAATTCACAATGGTTTCCTTCACCACACAAGCCATACCAAGATGGCACCAAGTCCTGATAATTCCTTGGAAGCACTCCCTTTTTACCTATTCTTACTTGCCATTTCATCCTTTGTATGCTTTTCTGGAATATCACCTTTTCCTCCCACGTTTCATTCTGGATTTCCTTCTGTAACTCATTTACACATTGTCATCAGAGTCGTCTTTTTAAAGCCCAGATCCAATTCCATGCTCAAATAAACACATTCGATGGCAGCTTATTGCCTTGAGCAGAGGTCACAAAGCCAAAGACCCATAGGAGCCAGAGAAGGAATATAAATCAGTGAGGCAACTTGGATCAGGAAACAGCTGAGATGCATGGCCACCATGGAGACAGCTGTCACTCAGCTGTCGCCATTTGTTGTCACGGGGAATCCCAGGTCCAATATCACCAAATATTTCCATTTACCAAGAGAAAACAAAAATTGGAATTTGTTTAAAGTAAAATCCCTCAAATTTAAGTAATTGGCTGTACCTTTTAAAGGATGATTTAGGAAAAACTGTCAAGAACTATGAGGGATCAGGTGCTTTATTGTCCTACATTTTAGCCTGCTGAAGTTTCATAGATGCTGGTGGAATGCAGGAGAGATAAAAGACTTTGTTACTCATAGTCATAGAAACAGCCAGTGTCAACATCTCTCCTGGTTCCTGAAGCCCAGTTGCCAAAAGGTGACATGAAGAGGGTCATGAGAAACCTGCACACATAGTAGGTTGTGTTAAAGGAGAGAAACCCTGGGCTTGAACCTGAATCTTTTATAATGGGCACTTTGCTTATCTGTCCTCTACCCTAGAAGGAAACCCTGTCTCTAGCTTCCAGCTCTGTCCACTATACAAATATCCTTGTAAAGCTAGGGGAAACCGCGATGGCAGTGCCTCTGCTTGTGTGACGTACAGAGATATGTGAGAGCCATGGAGAATTGCCTCTCAACAATAACAACAACAACAATGTGTTTTTGCAGCAGATCTGATCTACAGGATATGTCTGTGACTTATGGTATAGAAGAAAGGTTAGTAAGTGACAGCCTCCAGGCTGGTCATTTATTTCTCTAAACAAAACTTTATTGGAACACATCTGTGCCCCTTCATTTACATATTGTCAATGGTTTTTTTTTTTTTTTTTTTGCCACTAAGACCAAGTTGAATAGTTGTAACAGAAACCAAGCTTAAAATATTTAACCTCTGACCCTTTAAGAAAAAAAAGCTACTTTTAAATTTATTGACCAATGATGTAGAGGATGAAATGTTAGCGCACCATCTAAAATACTTGAATCAAACACTTGAGTCAACAATTCATTCACTAAACAAAAATATCTGAAGAGTTACTATTATCAGACATGGTACAAAATGTTGATGGTGCTGAAACCAAAAATATGGTTCTTATTTTTCAGGGGTTTCAGACCCAATGAAGTCCACACAACAGTGAAAATGATACAACATGGACTTCTGTACAGCAGCTGTAGATTTATGGGAGTCCATAGAAGGGGTGGACTTTACTGGTGGCTGAGTGGTAAAGACTCTGCCTGCCAATGCAGGAGATGTGGGTTTGATTCCCGGGTCAGGAAGATCCCTTTGAGAAGGAAATGGCAATCCACTCTAGTATTCTTGCCAAGGAAGTCCCATGGACAGAGGAGTCTGGTGGGCTACAGTCCATGGGATTGAAAACATGTTGGACATGACTTAGTGACCAAACAACAACAATGTTAGGAGGGGCGGCTATGTGGGCTGGGAGAGTCCGAGAAGCTTCCTAAAGGAGAGAATCCTCAAAGATGAGGAGGTGTCCCTAGATGCAGAAAGAAGTAAGAGCAGACCAAATACAGGAAACTGAGTATACAAAAGCTTGGAGATTTAAGGAGGAAGATATCACTGGGCCAATGCAGTTGGTACAGAAAAGGCAGCAGAGGCAAAGAAAGGCATTGGGGGTGGGGAGGGAGGCCTGGCTAAATGAGTGGGGCTAGTTTGTGAAAGGCTCTGACTATTTTATGGAGGACTTTGTCCTGAAACAATGAGTAGAAGTAGAAGTATAATTCTTTGAAGTAGAATTGTATAGTGGTGTTTGGAAGTTAGTGAAATTGCAGGTAAAAAGGCCAATTAAGATAAAGTGACAAAATAGTGTGATGGAAAATAATCAGCCCCAGAATGAAGCACCTAGGGCAGGGGCGGCAACAGTGAGCTGTAGGAAAAGAGAAGAGAGCACAGGATTAGGTGTTTACATTTCCCCCTGTTCCCCGTGCTCCAGCCACATCAAATTATTTACCATTCTTTGAATTAATTTCCACAGTTTATTGTGATCCACACAGTCAAAGGCTTTGGCATAGTCAATAAAGCAGAAATAGATGTTTTTCTGGAACTCTCTTGCTTTTTCGATGATCCAGCAGATGTTGGCAATTTGATCTCTGGTTCCTCTGCCTTTTCTAAAACCAGCTTGAACATCAGGAAGTTCACGGTTCATGTATTGCTGAAGCCTGGCTTGGAGAATTTTGAGCATTACTTTACTAGCATGTGAGATGAGTGCAATTGTGCGGTAGTTTGAGCATTCTTTGGCATTGCCTTTCTTTGGGATTGGAATGAAACCTGACCTTTTCCAGTCCTGTGGCCACTACTGAGTTTTCCAAATTTGCTGGCATATTGAGTGTAGCACTTTCACAGCATCATCTTTCAGGATTTGAAATAGCTCCACTGGAATTCCATCACCTCCACTAGCTTTGTTCATAGTGATGCTTTCTAAGGCCCACTTGACTTCACATTCCAGGATGTCTGGCTCTAGATGAGTGATCACATCATCATGATTATCTGGGTCATGAAGATCTTTTTTGTACAGTTCTTCCATGTATTCTTGCCACTTTTCTTAATATCTTCTGCTTCTGTTAGGTCCATACCATTTCTGTCCTTTATCGAGCCCATCTTTGCATGAAATGTTCCCTTGGTATCTCTAATTTTCTTGAAGAGATCTCTAGCTTTTCCCATTCTGTTGTTTTCCTTGAATTCTTTGCATTGATCGCTGTATGCAGGTCAGGAAGCAACAGTTAGAACTGGACATGGAACAACAGACTGGTTCCAAATAGGAAAAGGTGTACGTCAAGGCTGTATATTGTCACCCTGCTTATTTAACTTACATGCAGAGTACATCATGAGAAACATTGGACTGGTCGAAACACAAGCTGGAATCAAGATTGCCGGGAGAAATATCAATAACCTCAGATATGCAGTTGACACTACCCTTATGGCAGAAAGTGAAGAGGAACTAAAAAGCCTCTTGATGAAAGTGAAAGAGGAGAGTGAAAAGTTGGCTTAAAGCTCAACATTCAGAAAACGAAGATCATGGCATCTAGTCCCATCACTTCATGGGAAATAGATGGGGAAACAGTGGAAACAGTGTCAGACTTTATCTTTTTGAGCTCCAAAATCACTGTAGATGGTGACTGCAGCCACGAAATTAAAAGACGCTTACTCCTTGGAAGAAAAGTTATGACCAACCTAGATAGCATATTCAAAAGCAGGGACATTATTGTGCCGACTAAGGTCTGTCTAGTTAAGGCTATGGTTTTTCCTGTAGTCATGTATGGATGTGAAAGTTGGACTGTGAAGAAGGCTGAGCACCAAAGAATTGATGCTTTTGAAGTGTGGTGTTGGAGAAGACTCTTGAGAGTCCCTTGGACTGCAAGGAGATCCAACCAGTCCATTCTGAAGGAGATCAACTCTGAGATTTTTTTGGAGGGAATGATGCTGAAGCTGAAACTCCAGTACTTTGGCCACCTCATGTGAAGAGTTGACTCATTGGAAAAGACCCTGATGCTGGGAGGGATTGGGGGCAGGAGGAGAAGGGGACGACCGAGGATGAGATGGCTGGATGGCATCATGGACTCGATGGACATGAGTCTGAGTCAACTCCGGGAGATGGTGATGGACAGGGAGGCCTGGCGTGCTGTGATTCATGGGGTTGCAAAGAGTCGGACACGACTGAGCAACTGAACTGAACTGAACTGAATTAATTAACTTGGGACTTCCCTGGTGGCTCAGCTGGTAAAGAATCTGCCTATAATGCAGGAGACCCCAGTTCAATTCCTGGGTCGGGAGGATCCCCTAGAGAAGGGATAGGGTACTCCCTTCAGTATTCTTGGGCTTCCCCCATGGCTCAGACTGTAAAGAATCTGCCTTCAATGGGGGAGACCGGGGTTTGATCCCTGGGTTAGGAAGATTCCCCTGGAGGAAGACATGGCAACCCACTTTGGTATTCTTGCCTGGAGAATCCCCATGGACAGAGGAGCCTGGTGGGCACAGTCTATGGGGTCTTTTCTGTGTGTGTGTGTGTGTGTGTGTGTGTGTGTGTGTGTGTGTGTGTGTGTTTGGAGCAAAGCGAGGTCTTTACATACTTGGAGTCCACACCAGACTATAATCAACCTAAGGGCAGACGACATACCTTAATCATCAGTACATTCTTAATATACCACGAAATTCTTGGTACTCAGTGGATCCTCAGTACATACCTGGTGAATGAGTGAATGAATGCACTCTTACCTTCCTTCTTCCTCATTCATTAAAACTCAGCTCAAAAAAGAACTTCTCCTTAAGAAGCTAAATTCTCCTTTCTCTCCTGCTTCTTTCAGCAAAGTGTGGTGCTACTAGAGTAGGTTGCGTTATTATATTTAATCCAAGGGAATAGTGATGGTGAATTTTAGAAACTAAAAGTCAAGTTCTATTCTTTTTCCTATACCTAGTGCCTGGGATAGTACTTAACACATGCTACATGCTGCTGCTGCTGCTGCTAAGTCACTTCAGTCGTGTCCGACTCTGTGCGACCCCACAGACGGCAGCCCACCAGGCTCCCCTGTCCCTGGGATTCTCCAGGCAAGAACACTGGAGTGGGTTGCCATTTCCTTCTCCAATGCATGAAAATGAAAAGTGAAAGTGAAGTCGCTCAGTCGTGTCCGACTCTTAGCAGCCCCATGGACTGCAGCCTACCAGGCTCCTCCCATGAGATTTTCCAGCCAAGAGTACTGGAGTGGATTGCCATTGCCTTCTCCAATATGCTACATAGCCATTGTCTAATTAATGTTAGTAAAATGAGCATGTATTTAGACTTTAAGAGATTGATCTCTGAAAAATCAATCATCTTTCTAAACAATTCAGACTGACTATTCATCATTCTATTTGGTAATCCAATCCCTGATTTGGTTTTCAACTTTGATATATCTTTAGCCTGACAACAATTTAACTGTTAGACTGTATAACCTGATCATAGTCTCACTATTTCTGTGCCTGATCAAATGAGTAGAAGTTTAATATAGCGTACATTTCAGACAAATTGGATGGCTAAGAAGGCTAACAACATGAAGGCTAAGAACCATAACAACAAAAAATAAAAGCAGTTGCTTGTTTGTGTTATAATTGTATAGGCACTGTTTTAGCTACCATCTGCAAAATTAGAATGATATTAAGTTTTTCCCTAGTGTAAAGAATGAATAGTAGGTGGTTAGGGGGAATTTTGGACTTACAGTATCTTTTGCCAATAGTGGTTTGAAGATTCTTAATGCTGCTGCTCTCTGCTTTTATTCCCCTCTGAGAGCACTCCATTTGCCTCATTAACCATAGGACTTAAATTAATATGAATTATTGAAGCTATTTTTTGTTGTCTGCTTTTTAAAAACCATTTGGCTTAAACTTCATTGTTCCTTTCAGAGAAAATGTCGATTAACCCTTTCCAATGATGTTTAAAAAAACATAATACTGCCAGTTTTTTTCATTGCATTAAGACAGAATTAATCATGAAATGTAACTTAATTAATTATTGTAACCCTTCTTCCCACTTCCACGGGAAGGAAAGAAGTACAAGGAATGGAATTCTAGGGGATCACCATATTTTTTTTACATTCCTCTATTTCTTTCTCCTTTTCATCTTTACGCATCCCTCCTCCTCTTATCAGTCTTATCATGTGGCCATCAATCTTGGATTTCTTGCTTCTGAACATTAAAACTAACATAGTCTCAGATGTTCAGCCACAAGAAGAGTTTGGGAAATTTTATGGTTTGTTTCATAGTGTAGCTTTGAGTGTTAGCTACTAAAAGTGTCCAACTTTTTGCAACCCCATTGACTGTAGCCCACCAGGTTCCTCTGCCCATGGAATTCTCCAGGCAAGAATACTAGAGTGAGTAGTCATTCTTTTCTCCAGGGTATCTTCCCAACCCAGGGATCTAACCCAGGTTGGATTGGGTTGGATTGTGCGCAGAATCTTTACCATCTGAGCCACCAGAAAAGCAAGTCATTCACAATTGCAGAGCTAAAGAGCCCCATTAGGTACTGTTTGAGTTAGATGTATAAGCTGGCTGGACCCCAATTGACAACCATTTTCAAGATCTATGAATCTCCAGAGTGAGTAAACCAGACAGATGGTGGACATTACATATTGACTCTTAAATATATATATATATACACATATACATGCATACATACAATAGGATGGGAAAGACTAGAGATTCTTCAAGAAAATTAGAGATACCAAGGGAATATTTCATGCAAAGATGGGCTCAGTAAAGGACAGAAATGGTATGGATCTAACAGAAGCAGAAGATATTAAGAAGAGGTGGCAAGAATACACAGAAGAACTATACAAAAAAGATCTTCATGACCCAGATAAACATGATGCTGTGAACACTCACCTAGAGCCAGACATCCTGGAATGTGAAGTCAAGTGGGCCTTAGGAAGCATTACTGCAAACAAAGCTAGTGGAGGTGATGGAATTCCAGTGGAGCTATTTCAAATCCCAAAAGATGATGCTATGAAAATGCTTCACTCAATATGCCAGCAAATTTGGAAAACTCAGCAGTGACCACAGGACTGGAAAAGCTCAGTTTTCATTCTAATCCCTAAGAAAGGCAATGTCAAAGAATATTCAAACTACCACATAATTACACTCATCTCACATGCTAGTAAAATAATGCTCAAAATTCTCCAAGACAGGCTTCAGGCAATATGTGAACTGTGAACTTCCAGATATTCAAGCTGGATTTAGAAAAGGCATAGGAACCAGAGATCAAATTGCCAGCATCCACTGGATCATTTTAAAAGCAAGAGTTCCAGTAAAACTTCTACTTCTGCTTTATTGACTATGCCAAAGCCTTTGACTGTGTGGATCACAGCAAACTGTGGAAAATTCAAGAGATGGGAATATCAGACGACCTGACCTGCCTCTTGAGAAATCTGTATGCAGGTCAAGAAGCAACAGTTAGAACTGGACATGGAACAACAGAATGGTTCCAAATCGGGAAAGGAGTACATCAAGGCTGTATATTGTCACCCTGCCTATTTAACTTATATGTAGAGTACATCATGAGAAATGCTGGACTGGGCGAAGCACAAGTTGGAATCAAGATTGTCAGGAGAAATATTAATAACCTCAGATATGCAAATGACACCACTCTTACGGAATAAAGTGAAGAGAAACTAAGGAGCCTCTTGATGAAAGTGAAAGGGGAGAATGAAAAAGATGGCTTAAAACTCAGCATTCAGAAAACTAAGTCATGGCATCTAATCCCATCACTTCATGACAAATAGATGCAGAAAGAGTAAAAGACTTTACTTTTGGGGACTCCAAAATCATTGCAGATGGTGACTGCAGCCATGAAATTAAAAGATGCTTGTTCCTTGGAAGAAAAGCTATGACAAACCTAAATAGCATATTCAAAAGCAGAGACATTACTTTCCCAACAAAGGTCCATCTAGTCAAAGCTATGTTTTTTTTCAGTAGTTATATGTGGATGTGAGAGTTGGACTATAAAGAAAGCTGAGTGCTGAAGAATCGACGCTTTTGATCCGCAGTGTTGAAGACTCTCTATGGGTCCCTTGGACTGCAAGGAGATCCAACCAGTCCATCCTAAAGGAAATCAGTCCTGAGTGTTCATTGGAAGGACTGATACTGAAGCTGAAACTTCAATACTTTGGCCCCCTGATGCGAAGAACTGACTCATTTGAAAACACCCTGATGCTGGGGAAGATTGAAGGTGGGAGGAGAAGGGGACGACAGAGGACTAGATAGTTGGTTGGCATCACAGACTTGATGGACATGAGTTTGGTTAAGCTCTGGGAGTTAGTGATGGACAGAGAAGCCTGACGTGCTGCAGTCCATGGGATCTCAAAGAGTCAGACACAACTGAACCGAACTGATATATACATTCATGTCTGGGTATGTTCCCATTACATTATCTGCTTACATGATCACATTATCTTCTCCAGTCAATTGTGCTGTGTCTCTCATCCCTGAAATACACTTTATGGGAACAAAGAGAAAAGTCACTGCTTTAAACTGTACACCCTCTCTCCAGAATTCTCAACTTGGAAACGCTTAGGTAAGTATGATTCAGAGTTTTGTGGCAAACCTGCTCACAAAGGAGAAGTATAAAGAAATGAATTTTGACTCTATAATAAATTATCTGTCTAAACTTCTGAACTAATTATTATACTTCTCTGGAGCCTCAATTTCTTCAAGAATAGAAAGTGAAGTTTTATGAAACTTAAATAGGATAATCTATGTAAAGAGCTTAGAACAGTGTGGACACATGGTATGTCCTCAATAAATGTTAGTTTTATTTTCTCTCATGAACCTTAAAGAAACTTGAATACTCCTGGCTTCTTGCTGACTTCCAGAGCAGTCAGCAGACTCTGTTAATTTTCAGCAGATTTCTCTCAGTCTTCTAGAATTTTCTGCTTTAGTCTGCAGATGCAACATGGGATCCGACCATATTTAAACATTGAAGAGAGGAAGGAGAGAGGAGGAAAAGAGAGGGAAAAAATGGGATGGAGGGAGGGAGGGAGGGAAGAAGGAAGGATGGAAGGAAGGACAGAAGGAAATACCTTTTTCTTACAACATTTAAGAGTCTATTGTCAAGAGAGTTTCACCAAATAGTAATTAGCAAACTGTTTTAAAATTTGTCCAAAAATACAGATGAAACAGAAAACTATGTTTGAACACATTGCAATATTGTGTTATGTTTATCTTTACTCAGTTGATTCAACAGTTGGTATCACCACCCATCACCTTATCAATATGCAAATCTTGGTTTTCCATTTCCAATATGTGTATTTTAAAAACATATATTAAACATTCCCTTGTGAATAGCACAGTGTTTCTCTTATAATATTTTTAAGATATTTTTGCTTAACCATGAAATTCTAGTGTTTTTATAACACTGTAAAATTATTTTTTATCTTATTATGTAGAAACAATGAAAATATGTCAAAGCTTCAGTATTTCTTCCTGTCCTAAAAATGAAGGTTTTATTCAAGAAAAAGTTAAAAATGAATATTTACCCATAATATAATATAGAAAGGAGAAGCAAAAACAATTGTCAGGACTTTAAAAAATTCTCATGATTATTTAATATGACATTTATAAGCTTTCTGTTATTGCTGTTCTGGAGACTGCTACAATGAGAAAAACCACAGTATGAACCATGAGATTGAAGCAGACTATTTGATTTTAGTTTTGGATAAAGAAAATACTAAAATCTCATCTACAAAAGAGACACCTGGTTGTATTTTATAAAAGCTGTGTCTGTATAGCAGCTCATAAATATGTCTACATTTAACATTGATATGATTTTAAAATTACTTCCAATTTATTTTTATTTTTTGACAATGATACCAGCCAAGCTTAAAGAGTTAGACAAAGTTAAAATAGGCACTAGAAGACACTCTTCTATTCCTCCTGATGGTCATTGATATAATTAACTGCCAGCAGCAAAGTTAGATATATATTCTGTGGCCTTGAACATGAGTCCAGCTAACTGGCCCCGATGGGGCTAATGCCCATGACTTTGCCTTTTTATACTATACTTAGTAGTACAGAAACATAGATTTTGTTTGGCTCCTAAAGGATTATAATATTCTCTTCCTAGTCTTCTTTCAGATACCTATGCCAATTTTTTTTTCTTTTCTCTCAGTTTTCAAGGAGCTAAATTTGGCAATAATGGGTAAATGCTGATTTTATAAACTTAAAAAAAAATCCTATAGGCAATTTTCCTCCCTTTCTAGGAACAAAATATCAGAATACTAGAGAGAAAAATGGAAATGTCCTAGCATTCCTAGAGGAGGTTGTTCTTTATGCTCCCTTTAGGCTAAGAAAGGGGATGCTATTTCTTATTCCTATTCTTAAAAAAGAGAGTGCAAAGAGTAGATCAGGGGAAGCTTCCAGTTTTTCAGTCTTGTTAGTGTGCCCTTCCCACAACTACAGGGCCCTCACATCTCTCCTCACCCTTTTTTTCTCTCACTAGCAACAATTTCCTGCAGACAGAGACACTGATAGTGAAATAGGGTCACATCTGGAGACAGTTAGGTGATGTATGTTAATATCCACTCTGGACTAGCTGGGATCACCAATTTCAGTCCCTATGAACTACAGCCTCCAGGGCAAAATGTATTTAACCTGCAGTGACACATTGCCCAGGAGCCATTCAGTATTTATGTCATTCTGAATTTTTATTTAGAAACAATTAAAGCTACTTGGATTTCAAGAACTGTCGTGGTTTCTGGTCAAAGTTTATTTTTTAAAAAAGACAGAATAATCTACAACTTTATCAGCGTACAGCTAAAGTCATGACTAGTTCTCCTTTTTTCCCTATAACTACTTCTATCCTCTGCCCCTGGACCGTGTGCATGGAAGTCCACAGCAAGAACATACACGGTGAAGGATGTGGACATGGGTGACGGGTGGGGTTTGTGAGAAATCTGAACTTTGTAGCAATAAGAAATTCAATAAGCATGTTTTCATAGAATAATCTCATTTCTGGAGAAGAAGAGGTGTATTTCATAAAAAATCTACGGATTGAACTTTTAAAATTTTAAATCGCAAAAGTTTGCTGAGTTGGAAAAGACAGCAATTAGTCATTTAGTACTAATGGTATTTTTCCTGTTGAAATTTTGATTCACTGGGATACCTTTGAACAGTTCAATTCAGTTCAGTCTCTCAGTCGTGTCCGACTCTTTGTGACCCCATGAATTGCAGCACGCCAGGCCTCCCTGTCCATCACAAACTCCCAGAGTTCACCCAAACTCATGTCCATCAATTCCGTGATGCCGTCCAGTCATCTCATCCTCTGTCATCCCCTTCTCCTCCTGCCCCCAATCCCTCCCAGCATCAGAGTCTTTCCCAATGAGTCAACTCTTCACATGAGGTGGCCAAAGTATTGGAGTTTCAGCTTTAGCATCATTCCTTCCAAAGAAATCTCAAGGCTGATCTCCTTCAGAATGGACTGGTTGGATCTCCTTGCAGTCCAAGGGACTCTCAAGAGTCTTCTCCAACACCACAGCTCAAAAGCATCAATTCTTCGGTGCTCAGCTTTCTTCACAGTCCAACTCTCACATCCATACATGACTACTGGAAAAACCATAGCCTTGACTAGACAGACTTTTGTTGGCCAAGTAATGTCTCTGCTTTTTAATATGCTATCTAGGTTGGTCATAACTTTCCTTCCAAGGAGTAGGGGTCTTTTAATCTCATGGCTGCAATCACCATCTGCAGTGATTTTGGAGCCCCCCAAAATAAAGTCTGACACTGTTTCACTGTTTCCCCATCTATTTCCCATGAAGTGATGGGACCAGATGCCATGATCTTCATTTTCTGAATGTTGAGCTTTAAGCCAGCTTTTCACTCTCCTCTTTCAATTTCATCAAGAGGCTTTTTAGTTCCTCTTCACTTTCTGCCATAAGAGTGGTGTCATCTGCATATCTGAGGTGACTGATATTTCTCCCAGCAATCTTGATTCCAGCTTGTGCTTCTTCCAGACCAGCATTTCTCATGATGCACTCTGCATATAAGTTAAATAATCAGGGTACCAATATATAGCCTTGATGTACTCCTTTTCCTATTTGGAACCAGTCTGTTGTTCCATGTCCAGTTCTAACTCTTGCTTCCTGACCTGCATACAGATTTCTCAAGAGGCAGGTCAGGTGGTCTGGTATTCCCATCTCTTTCAGGATTTCCCACAGTTTATTGTGATCCACACAGTCAAAGGCTTTGGCATAGTCAGTAAAACAGAAATAGATGTTTTTCTGGAACTCTCTTGCTTTTTCCATGATCCAGCGGATGTTGGTACTTTGATTTCTGGTTCCTCTGCCTTTTCTAAAACCAGCTTGAACATCAGGAAGTTCACAGTTCATGTATTGCTGAAGCCTGGCTTGGAGAATTTTGAGTATTAATTTACTAGCATGTGAGATGAGTGCAATTGCGTGGTAGTTTGAGCATTCTTTGGCATTGCCTTTCTTTGGGATTGGAATGAAAACTGACCTTTTCCCGTCCTGTGGCCACTACTGAGTTTCCCAAATTTGCTGGCTTATTGAGTGCAGCACTTTCACAGCATCATCTTTCAGAATTTGAAATAGCTCCACTGGAATTCCATCACCTCCACTAGCTTTGTTCATAGTGATGCTTTCTAACGCCCACTTGACTTCACATTCCAGGATGTCTGGCTCTAGGTGAGTGATCACTCAGTCGTGATTATCTGGGTCGTGAAGATCTTTTTTGTATAGTTCTGTGTATTCTTGCCACCGTTAAACAATGTCAAATCATCTTTAAGCTGTAAAATGTTGATTATTTCAAATTATCTTCTGATCTTTTACTCCATGGACTGTAGCCCACCAGGCTTCTGTGCCCATGTGATTTCCCAGGCAAGAATGCTGGAGTGGGTTGCCATTTCCTTTGCCAGGGTATCTTCCTGATCCAGGGATTGAAACTGGGTCTCCTGCATTACAGGTGGATTCTTTACCATCTGAGCCACCAGAAGATATGAAATCTTTGTATAATATAACAAGGCAAAACTCAAAGTCCATTCAAGTCTAATCCCTTGATATGGTATGAGGTAGACAGAAACCATGTCCAACGCCACTGGATTTCCTGAAATAGTTCATCTATTACATGAATAAAACAGCACTTTCTAGTGAGGGTGATGTGCATACAGCACTGAGGTGGACTCATTCCCTTAAATTTTAGTTACATGCTGTTCATAGAAAGAATAGACATTCTTCTGAGTTATTTATGTATTACAACATTAAAATTATATACTTGGAAATAATTTCATGAGAATCCAGGAATAGCCACTCAGTCATATGGCCTGAGAGCCAGAACTTAAAGAGAAATAGAGTTAAATAACCAGAAGTATCCATAACTATCTCCAGCATCCTCAGGACAAGTGTTTGTGACTAATCTACTCTTCCTCCCAGGGAGCAATGATTAAGATTCTGCATATTTGTATCTCTCTGAGTAATTATCAAATAGGTGATTCTTTTATGTGTGTATGTATATATAAATATATATACTTATGTCCTTTGCCTACTGATAATTTCTACTTCTGCATCTTACTCATAGTTACTTACCACACTCATCTCCCTTGTAACTTCACGTTTTCACTCGAGGAACTCTCCTTACTTATTTGTAGTTTTAGCCCTTATTGCTCACTCTGATTCTCTCTGTACTTCTCAATACAAACTTCTAAAAAGAAGAATTTTAATTGCACATTTTGTTTTAAATGCCAGGCTTTATCATTAGTTTCTGACCCACTTGAGTTGCAGTGGTCAGCACTGATTCAATCAGTTCTGGTTTATGGGGTTCATTGGGCTGGCTCTTCAGCCTAGGCTATATGTCACAGCCTTTCACGTAGAAGAATCTGAAATATCTAGTACATCTTGTCTCAAATGACTGTCTCTTTAACCTATCGTGTTCCCTGAATTAGTCTTTTCATTAAGTAAAACTATTCAGTTCGGTTCAGTCACTCATTCGAGTCTGATTCTTTGTGACCCCGTGAATCACAGCACGCCAGGCCTCCCTGTCCATCACCAACTCCCGGAATTCACTCAGACTCACATCCATCGAGTCCGTGATGCCATCCAGTCATCTCATTCTCTGTTGTCCCCTTCTCCTCCTGCCCCCAAACCCTCCCAGCATCAGAGTCTTTTCCAATGAGTCAACTCTTCGCATGAGGTGGCCAAAGTACTGGAGCTTCAGCTTTAGCATCATTCCTTCCAAAGAAATCCCAGGGCTGATCTCCTTCAGAATGGACTGGTTGGATCTCCTTGCAGTCCAAGGGACTCTCAAGAGTCTTCTCCAACACCACAGTTCAAAAGCATCAATTCTTCGGCGCTCAGCCTTCTTCACAGTCCAACTCTCACATCCGTACATGACCACAGGAAAAACCATAGCCTTGACTAGACGGAGGAAAAAAACATACCAAGTTATTGTCAGCCATAAACCCCTAAGTTAAATTGATGATACAGGCACCTAGCATAGCCCTGAGTGAGCTGGTAACATTTGTAAAATTTTATAGAAAGGATGTGTGTGTGTGTGTGTGTGTGTGTGTGTGTGTGTGTTAGTTGTTCAGTCGTGTGCAACTCTTTGGACCCCATGGACTGTAGCTCACCAGGCTCCTCTTCTATGGAATTCTCCAGACAAGAATACTGGAGTGGGTTGCCATTTCCTTCTTCAGGGGATCTTCCTGACCCAGAGATCAAACCTGGATCACCAGCATTGCAGGCAGATTCTTTACATCTGAGCCACCAAGGATATTCAACTTGATATCAGGAGACCTGAATCTGGTCTGGTTCTGTCTGTGCCATGAACTGAATCTTCAGTTTGGTAAGCCGTTTAACCTTTCAGGCTCTGGTTCTGCATTTGTAAATCTGGGTGAGGGGATTCACAAAATGGTTCCCAATCTGAAATCCTAGGAGTTCCCATCATAAAGTTTGAGGTCAGAATAAGTCTGGAACACGATAGAGGCAATAGGATGGATTCACAGGGGTTTCATGCAGATAGAAATCACAGTGAGGAAGAAAGCAGGCCAAGAATGGTTTCCTTGACTGGATTTGTCCTTGTAGGTCTGGAATGTGTTGGGGCCAAGCCTTTTGACTGTGATCAATATCAATCAATATAGTTGAGGAAAGCCTGAGAGAGTCAAAGTCTGCAAGAATAGATTCCTAAGGGGATGAAAGTAAAGTTGTCAATCACTTCTAAAAATGCCATAACTTCCATTAGTGAATATGCCTACTCTTTGGGAGTCAGGAAGTCAGGGAGTCAGTCCTTTTTTAAACTTTTTACGCGTTTATTTAATTTTGGCTGTATGGTGCAGCATGTGGGATCTTAGTTCCTCGACCAGGGATTGAACCCTTGTCCCCTGCATTGGGAGAGAGGAGTTTTAACCACTGGACCACCAGGGAAGTCCCTACACTCCTATTATTGATTATTTGACTTACCTCTACATTCTCCTTGTTCCATTTGCTATCAATTTTGGGTGTCTCCCTTGAGATGAACCCCCAAGAATCTAGATGTGAATGAAATTGGATTTACACTGAAAGATCAATATGTACCCCCAAGGATAGATATTCAAAGTCATGGGATAAGAAGCAAAATGGCTCCCAAGTTAGCAAACTTCTTGATCATCTGGTCAAATATATGAGAGCCAGAGAAAGACTATTTCCCTTAGAAGATGGGTTGCTAATTGTGAGCACATTGCCAGGGGACAGTGTCATAAGCCCCCGTGACTTGTGTGCTCATCCGAGCACTTTCCTGAGGAGATACGGTTTTAGTCAGTGGCCTTGTACTATTCCAGATTCTTTAGCAAAGTGGAGAGAAATGTTAGGGGTTGTAGCCAAAGGACATTGAGTTTCTTGGACTCAAATAACTTATTACAGATTAGTACAATAAGTCTCCTACATAAGAACCTTCAAGTTGGGAAATTTCAGAACTGTGAACATGAGTGCCGACCTCAGTATACCAGCTGTTGTGCTGTACTACTGTACTTTTTGAGGTACTGTACTGTAAGATTTAAAATATTTACTTTTTGTGTTTGTTTTTTGTGTTTGTTTTTTATGTATGTATTGCTTGAAAAGTATTATAAACCTATTACAGTACAGTACTATATAACTGCTTGTGTTAGTTGGGTACCTAGACTAAATTTGTTGGACTTAAAAACAAATTAGACTTAAAGAACCTCATTTGTATACAAGGGTCTTACTGAATATAGACATTCTGGTTTTGTATATCGATCCTTAAGTCCTTGATTCAGTTCAGTTCAGTTCAGCCACTCAGTCATGTCCGACTCTGTGCGACCCCATGAATTGCAGCACGCCAGGCTTCCCTGTCCTTCACCAACTCCCAGAGTTTACCCAAACTCATGTCCATCAATTCCGTGATGCCATCCAGCCATCTCATCCTCTGTTGTCCCCTTCTCCTCCTGCCCCCAGTCCCTCCCAGCATCAGAGTCTTTTCCAATGAGTCAACTCTTCACATGAGGTGGCCAAAGTATTGGAGTTTCAGCTTTATCATCAGTCCTTCCAATGAACACCCAGGACTGATCTCCTTTATTAGGATGTGTTCAGTCCTAACGGATATATTTTCATTGATGTGATAGAAAAAAATCAAGTTTTGTCCTACAAGTCTCAGGATCATAAACTGGGCAGTGATACATTGACGGACGTGTCAGATGCTATACTGAGATCTTCAACATAGAATAGTATAAGTAAATTCAGATAGTCTTCCTATGGTGATCATCTTGCACTGATGTGCCCTCAGGTCATTCCTATGCTTCAAAGTTTTCAGCATTTCCACATTTCACTTAGAGTAAAATCCAAACTTCTTATGTGTCCTATGAGTTTCTACCTCATTTGCCTGCAATCGCATCTTCTCTGACTCTTCCGTTCTCTTATATCACTCAAGCCACACAGCTCTTCTTTCTGTTCTGATAACATGTCAAGGTTGCCTCTCCCTGGGAGCCTTTACACTTACTATTCTCTTTGCCCGAGAATCTCTCCTGTAACATTTATGTGGCTTCCTTCTGCTCATTATTCAGGCCTTAACTCAAATATAATGAGAAGGTTTCTATGACACTACTATTTGATATAGTCTTTTCTCTCTACTTTAGCTCATTTTTTTAAGAGATACAGAAAAATTAAACAAAATTTATAGTAAGCATCTGAATGTCCACCATGAGACCCTACCATTAATATTTTACTAGAGCTTTAAAATTTTTTTATTGTGGTAAAAGTCATATAATATAAAAGTACTAACTTAACCACACTTAACTCTACAGTTCAGTGGCACTACTTAAGTTATTTATTTTTGAAACATTTTATTTATGAAAGCTAATACTATCCAAAATGATTGCATTTATTTCTTTCCCTTTTTGAAAAAAAAATCTATTTCCTTCATTAAAACATATTCCATGAGAGCAGGATCTTTTCTGTCATGCTTGTTGCCATATCCTATACATATATAATTTTGATTTTAATAAATATAAAATTTTATACATATGTGCTTTGCTTAGTTACTCAGTCGTATATGACTCTTCGTGACTGCCAGGCTCCTCCATCCATGGGATTCTCCAGGCAAGAATACTGGAGTGGGTTGCCATTCCCTTCTCCAAGGTATCTTCCTGACCCAGGAGTTGAGGCCAGGTTTCCCACATTGCAGGTGGATTTGTGACCATCTGAGCCACCAGAGTATACTCTGGCCATTATCTAATCAGTGTAAGTTGTTGTTGTCATTGTTCAGTCACTAAGTCATGTCCAGCTCTTTGCAACCCCGTGGACTGCTGCATGCCAGGCTTCCCTGTTCTTCACTATCTTCTGGAGTTTCGTCAAATTCATGTCCATTTAATTAAATCAATGTAAGTATCCTGTATAAAATTCGCTGGTTTATTTTGATCAGCTGGTGACATTCCCATGGGATTCACAAATGGTTCTGATTTTTAGAACAAAATAAACTACTTTAGGTTGTGCTTCTCTCCAGAGCGTTAATCCAAGGTTAGGAGACAATGAACACTATAGAAGGTGAATTTCCTACCTGGAGGCCTGAGGCTGTTGCAAACATTTGATTTATTAGGAAATATATAAATCAAAATAGCTCTGCTGATCATGCCAGAACTAAGGTTACACCGAAAAATCTTTCACATATGTTTCTAGTTGGGTGGATAGCTTGTATATGACTTACACAAAGAGGTTGGAGTAAGCTTTTCTAATTCTAATACCACTTTGTATTTCAGGGATTGAAAAGGCAGTGTGCTACGGTGGGAAGAGTTCAGACTCTGCAACAATAGATCTGGGTTTGAATTCAGCTCTATCATCTGCTAGGTATGCCTTTGAACAAGTCCTTTCATTCTTCCTGAGTTCCAGTTTCCTCATCTGTAAAGTGGAACTAGTAATACTTACCTCCCAGAGCTTCCTTTAGGGATGTATACATAAAGTGCCAGGCACTTGACAGACTCTTGTTGAACTTGTAGCCATCATTATTTGTTGCTTAGTTGCAAAGTCGTGTCCTACTCTTTGCAACCCCATGGACTGCAGCATACCAGGCCTCCCTGTCCATCACTATCTCCTGGAGTTTGTGCAAACTCATGTCTACTGAGTCAGTGATGCCATCCTCTCTCCCTCCCTTCTCCTTCTGCCCTCAATCTTTCCCAGTATCAAGGTTTTTTCCAATGAATCAGCTCTTCGCATCAGGTGGCCAAAGTATTGGAACTTCAGCCTCAGCATCAGTCCTTCCAATGGATATTCAGGGTTGATTTCAGGATTGACTGGTTTGATCCCTTTGCTGTCCAAGGGACTCTGAAGAGTCTTTTTCAGTACCACAATTCAAAAGCATCAGTTCTTCAGCACTCAGCCTTCTTTATGGTCCAGCTCTCACATCCATACATGACTACTGAAAAAACCATAGCTTTGACTATACGGCCCTTTGTCAACAAAGTGATGTCTCTGCTTTTTAATATGCTGTCTAGGATTATTACAGCTTTCCTTCCAAGGATCGAGCCTTTAGAAAAGCTTATTTTATATATAAAAAATCTTTTGTAAAAAAAAAAGGCTTTGGGACTATGGTAGCTGGCATTCATGTGTATATACTAAAGTGTGTGTGTGTGTGTGTGTGTGTGTGTGTGTGTGTGTGTTAGTCACTGAAGTCATGTCTGATTCTTTGTGGCCCCATGGACTGTAGCCTGCCAGGCTCCTCTGTCCATGGGGCTCTCCAGACAAGAATACTGAAGTGCATTTCCATTCCCTTCTCCAGGGGATCTTCCCGACCCAGGAATCAAACTGAGGTCTCCCACATTGCAGTCAGTCTTTACCATCTCAGCCACCAGGGAAATCTGTATATACTAAAGAGCTGTGGTATTTACATGGTCCAGTTGCTCTCCATTGAATTCTTCTTTTGCTACTTAGTCTCTCTGTTGTGTATCTCTTTTCCTTATCATGCTTTCTTTCTGCTAACAAACGGACTCTATTTTCTTACAATTTCAGATTACCATGACTCTGTCTCTGAAGGACACCTTTCCCATTATGACCTATCTTTTACTTCCTACTTCTTCAGTCTTACATTGCAGCTTCCACGTCCTGCTAGCTGCCTGGTTCTTGGTTTGTTTCACTATTCATTTCTGGAGAGGGACTCAGATTGATCTTACTCAAGCTTTCTTAGGAAGCCATGCCATCATCCTCTGAATACTACTACTACTAAGTCGCTTCAGTCGTGTCTGACTCTGTGCGACCCCATAGATGGCAGCCCACCAGGCTCCCCCATCCCTGGGATTCTCCAGGCAAGAATACTGGAGTGGGTTGCCATTTCCTTCTCCAATGCATGAAAGTAAAAAGTCAAAGTGAAGTCGCTCAGTCGTCTCCAACTCTTAGCGACCCCATGGACTGGAGCCCACCAGGCTCCTCCGTCCATGGGATTTTCCAGGCAAGAGTACTGGAGTGGGGTGCCATTGCCTTCTCCAATCATCCTCTGAATAATCAGGTATTAATTTGATCCACCTAAAATTAACACTTGCATATTTCAAAATAAGCAAATACCAGCAAGTTCATATGGTATAACTTAATATGTGATGTCTCTGGTGAGGGACCATTGCTAAAGCCAAGGGTGAGGTGGTATCATATACAACACAAACAAGCAAGAACAATAATTTTTTAGAGTCTTATTTTATACCATGTAGAACTGGGTATGGCTGGAGTAGGCACTGTGATTAGCTCTTTAGCAAAATATGAAATCATTTTTATTACCCGAAATGTTAGACTCAGAAGGGAACTAAAAGACACTTTATTTAGTCCAACCTGTTCACTCTAGAGATGAGGCATCCAAACCTCCAACCAGTGAGCCCTATGTGACAAACAGCTAGTTAAAAGTTGGAAAACTAAATCAGTGAAAAAATGGTAAAAAGAAATTGAGTTATTTACTTTGGAAAAGATGACTGAGTGTGTGAAGATGAATAAAAGACAAATCAGTCTATTAGAAATATCACCATCTGTGCTGTGCTGTGCTTAGTTGCTCAGTCATGTCTGACTCTTTGTGACCCCATGGACTGTAGCCCTCCAGGCTCTTCTGTCCATGGGGATTCTCCAGGCAAGAATACTGGAGTGGGTTGCCAAGCCCTCCTCTAGGGGATCTTCCCAACCCAGGAATTGAACTGGGGTCTCCTGCTTTGCAGGCAGATTCTTTACCAGATGAGCTACCAAGGAAGCCATCTAGTAGGGAAGAAAAATTAATTTTAATATAGAAATGCCATAATAAATATATACACAGGGTCAGAACGCCTAATTATGTGGCTGGGGAGATTCAGGGAGATTTTTCTAGAAGAGCAATGTCTGACCTGGGATTTGAGGCATTGAAGACCTGTTAGGCAGTTGCAATTGTGGAGCATGTTCTAGAAAGTATATTCCTGAGCGAGCAGAAACTGTATTTGGTGTGAGTGTCGTGTGTGGAGGACACAGTAGTTTGGGTCACAGGTTGTCTGAGAGAAGGTTCAATGTCTCTCCTTTCTCTCTCTCTTGACCTTGCTATATATTTTCCCCCTCATCTCTGTTAGGTTAACCTCCAGTGACTGTTAAAATCATGCTGCATTCTACCTTTCTGACCAGAATAACAGTGTGAAAAGATTGTTCGGCAGCATGAAGAAGGGTGGAAGGCAACCAATTTGAAATTTATCATAGTTAAAAATGGTACTGAAGAATTTATTTACAGGGCAACAATGGAGAAACAGACATAGAGAATAGACTTATGGACATAGGGAAAGGGGAGGAGAGGGTGAGATGTATGGAAAGAGTAACATGGAAACTCACAGTACCATATGTAAAATAGATAGCAACAGGAATTTGCTGTATGGCTCAGGAAACTCAAACAGGTGCTCTGTATCAACCTAGAGGGGTGAGATGGGGAGGGAGATGGGAGGGAGGTTCAAAAGTGAGGGGATATATGTATACCTATGGCTGATGCATGTTGAGGTTTGACAGAAAACAGCAAAATTCTGTAAAGCAATTACCCTTCAGTAAAAAATAAATTAATTTTTAAAAATCAGGAGAAACAGTTTGTTTCATTTGGGATTGCCCAATAAAATCTGCCATTGTCCCCTGTTCTTGGGGGTGCTGCCATTTCTTGGTGAAGGCCACTTTAAATGGTATTCACATCCTCTCAAGTGTTTGCAATCTAGTCCAAGGTGTTGTCATTTTCACACGTAAAAGAGCACTTTTGATTCCTTCCCCCAGTCCAGATGCCTTCTAGGATTCCACTCAACACACCCCCCCACTTCAGGATGACAGGAAGCCATTGATTACTCCTGTTCAGTGCTCCCCTTGAGCTAGCCATATACCACCTACCTCAGTGTGGCTCGTACTGTGTGTTCCTAACGCAACTGCTTTTTTCCCTCTGTTTCTGTAACTCAGGTTATAACACATGATTCACATGAGGAAAATTAGTAGTCTGTTTTGTCAGAGGGTCGTGCCTCAAATAAAAACCCAGGAAAGCCTATGTAGATTCCAAGAAAGCAATGAAAAAAGTACAATATTTTTAACTCACTGTCAAATAAAACTCAAAATGACCACTTATAGAAAAAGCAAGAATTTAACATAGGCATTTACATTTTCCACTTCCCCCTCTTTTTATGGATTAAAGAGTAAATCTTTGCCGAAAATAAGAACTCATTCAGAGGGAAACAAGGAGGAAAAGCTGAATGCAAAGCATTGCTCAAGGCAAGAAAAGGTTTGATTCAATACATTTTTACCATAAATTTAACTACAGAGTTCAATATTTAAATGTAGTGAAGGGTTCACAACCCAATCTTAAGCAAAATTTTCAAAATCGACCCCATCTTTTCTTGCGTTGTTTTTTTTTTTAATTTCACTGAAATCTAACATTTTTCATCATTTCTGTTTAATGATGAGAATTAATTTGCAAAGGAATTTAAGTCAACATCAAAGGGAGAGAAGAGAAGAATTTATGGGCTGAGATTAGCACTCCAAAGAAAAGAAAGCAGAATACAGCAATAAGCTCCCACTCTTGGTAAGCGGTAAAACGCTCCTCTGCTTTTAAAATTCCCTAACAAGGTGAGCGAAACCATTCCAAGAACACTATTGTCAAGAGACACCTTTGAACTGATCTATCCTGAAGAATAACCCCCAGAAAGGTAGGGAAAAAAAAATAACTTTCATATGTTTGTGGCCACACAGTGCAGCTCCGACTTCTGAACATTTTTCCCCAATTATTTTTGTAAAGTATTGATCGCAATTTAATTTTGTAGTCCCAACATGAGAGGCGCTTCATGCTGAAATGTCTCACAGGAGATTGTAATCAGGGTCTAGCCTGAAGGTGAAGCGTTCGTACATAGGTTTTACTCCATTTCTCCACTCTTCATCAGCTCGGGGATTGGAGCAGAAGGCATTCTCAGGCAGATTAATTTTTGACGATGGGATCGATGGAAGATGTTTTTTCCTCCTGACATTGAGTCATCTAATTTGCTGTTTATCTTTGGCTTATTGAGTTTTGAGCATTGTTAAATCATACCTTTCAGCTGTTTAATTTCATGTGTGAATTTTGCATTCCCCTCTTGTACTCTGGCATAACTCTTTTACTTAAAATGAGCAGGCTGATGGGCCTTTTTTTGACACAGGGTTACTGCTTTGGAGTCTGTTAAGTACTCCAAGGTAATGTTCTGGTACTTTCTAGCCTTTTTTTCTTTGCTTGTGGCCATAGATCAGTTCACCTCTAGGGAAATCATTACTTGCCATGATTATTATCCTCAGCACCTTCATCTATTCTCCCTTGTTTCCTGACTCCATGGCTTGATGAAGTACCTAGATGTGCCAACACCTTATCTCAGGTCTCATAATTAACCCCTTCATAACACAGGCAGAGGAAATTATTTTTCCTGTGAAATGCTCTGTCTAGTTCAACACTGGGACTTCTTTATAGTAATCACAGCAGCTTTCAGAATTTCAACTCTATCTTTCCAGTCAGATGCGGATTTTGTAAGTGTGCTGATGGCTATAAGAAAAATATTTTCCACCTAGAGAAATTTGACTTCTTGTAACCTTTTTTCCACCCACTTTTTAAAGATAATCAGCTGTACCCCCAATGCCTTATCTATACACACTGAATATTTCCCCCCGTGGCAATCGTGTATCACATTAGTCACTTTACCAATCTTCGTGAGTGTACTCATAGTAATCTAGAAATTAATAAAATGTGAATGGGTCTTTTCTAGCTTGAAAGGCATGTAATGTATTTTAAACTGGAAAACAAAATTTTAAAACATTAACAGAATATACTGCAAGATTTGAATTTAACCTTAAAACAATTGGTTAGTTTATTAATTCAGGAAAGAAAAAATCCTATTCCATACGCCAAACCATTTATGGATTTGATTGAACACAGAGATGTTATTCCTATTATCATGAAAAGAGCCTGAGACCATCCTGCTCTCTAACTAGTTGGATTTCCATGAAGAAGTCATAAAGAACTATATCTCTTTTTTTTTCTTTTTTAAAATTTATTTATTTTTTAATTGAAGGATAATTGCTTTACAGAATTTTGTTGTTTTCTGTCAAACCTCAACATGAATCAGCCATAGGTATACATATATCTTCTCCCTTTTGAACTTCCCTCCCATCTCCCTCCCCATCGTACCCCAAGAACCATATCTCTTTGGTTCTCATTTTCCTTATTAGTAAAATTAGGAAGTTTCTTATAATTGGGTTGGCCAGAAATTTCATTCTGGTTTTTCCATACCATCTTCAGAAAAATCCAAACAAACTTTTTGGCTATCTTATCTGTGGCATTATTACTCTGAAGTGTTACATACTTATTCATCTCTATCTGTCACCCAAGACCTCAGTTAAATTCTACCTCCTCCACAGAGTATTCTTGCCTGTCACTGCCCACATTGCGCTCACCACGTATTATCATAACCTCTTATTTGGCATTGTTTCATATTAGTTTTGGTAATGCTTTCTGGTAATTAACAAATATTTCATGACTGTATTTATAAAAAAGATCCATAGTTCCATTTTACATGTTATTTCAATATCTTAAAAGAGAGACAATATCTTTTTTCTTGAGAATGTATTTAATATTTGGAGTAAGCTCAAATATATTAGTTGATATTCTAATAATGTAGGCAAATAATGAAGACTGGAAACTTATTCTTCAGGTAAATCTCTGTATTATTTACATTTCTTCCTGGAACTGATCATGGACACAATTACAGGAGAGGAGATCTCAAGATGCTTTGGCTATGGCAGAGTTGCTAGAATAAGCATATGGCCTGATGAGGTTAGTATTAGTCGCTCAGTCCTGTCTGATTCTTTGCAACTCCATGAACTCCTGCCAGGCTCCTCTGTCCATGGGATTTCCCAGGCAAGAATACTGGAGTGGGTCACCATTTCCTTCTCCAGGGGATCTTTTCAACCCAGGAATCAAACCCAGGTCTCCCACATTACAGGTAGATTCTTCATCATCTGAGCCACCAGGGTAATTCCAGTGAGGTTACTACTGTGGAAAACAATTTCTATTTTGTATTAATTATTATTATAAAGGCTTATTGTTAATATAATAATTTAGTTATCTAATTGTTTTATTAATTGGTTTCATGTCCTTATAGGTAACGTATGTCTTGTCCTAATAAGTTACAAGGTCTTTCTAGGCAAGAAAGTGATATTAATCTTTGAACACTTACTTTGTAAGCATTTCAAGTTTTTCCTTGGTTCAGACTTGAAGTTTCTATTAAAGATTAAATCAACTGAAATTTGTGAGAGTGTTTTTGTACTTCCTTAGCTGGAACCAGAGATGAGAATGAGTTAGTGTTAAAAAAAAAAAAAAGAGGAAATAAATTTTCTGCTCCACAGGAGAATACACGAATTGCACATGTAAATAAGGATCCACAAATTAACATCCATATCCATACACAATAATGTAGGTTAACGTCTTTGTGAATCATGCTGCAATACGTCAGTCCAAAACATTCGGAAACAAATTTGAAAAAGAAAACTGCTGCAAATAATGTAATACTGTGTTTCTCCAAAGTGTCTCTTTCCTTAGGATCTGAATACGTTGTGGAGGTTGAAGGAGAATATTGGGCGTATTAATCATGTTTGAGACCAAGGGATCATGACCATCAATTCCCTGTATAAAGAGAAGTTATCTGGTGATGTCGACCAGTTCAAGTCCAAGTCCTTGCCAGTCAGATACTAAGCATACTAAGAACAAGACCAGAGGGAACAGATACAAAACCTGGCAATTTTATTTGACTATTTTCTAGAATTCATAAAACAGTCATAAGTTTGTTCAAAATCAAATTTTTAACTCTAACATTTTGGTCTTCATTTTGCAACTGTTGTGCATATCTATTCTATGGGCTTCCCTGGTGGCCCAGGGGTGCTAAGGAATCCATCTTTACATATCTATTCTATGGGCTTCCCTGGTGGCCCAGGGGTGCTAAGGAATCCATCTTTACATATCTATTCTATGGGCTTCCCTGGTGGCCCAGGGGTGGTAAGGAATCCGTCTTTACATATCTATTCTATGGGCTTCCCTGGTGGCCCAGGGGTGCTAAGGAATCCATCTTTACATATCTATTCTATGGGCTTCCCTGGTGGCCCAGGGGTGGTAAGGAATCCATCTTTACATATCTATTCTATGGGCTTCCCTGGTGGCCCAGGGGTGCTAAGGAATCCATCTTTACATATCTATTCTATGGGCTTCCCTGGTGGCCCAGGGGTGGTAAGGAATCCATCTTTACATATCTATTCTATGGGCTTCCCTGGTGGCCCCGGGGTGGTAAGGAATCCATCTTGACCCCTGCCAATCGTCCTGGCAATGCAAGAGACATGGGTTTGATCCCTGGGTTGGGAAGATCCCCTGGAGAAGGAAAAGGTAACCCACTCCAGTATTTTTGCCTGAGAAATCCATCAACAGAGGAGCCTGGTGGGCTGCACTCCATGGGATCGCAAAGAGTTGGACAGACACAACTGTGTGACTAAACAAACTATTTTATAAAAAGTTTACATATTTATAACATATAGAGTAAATATGCCTGTGTAGTATATTTGTATCATAGTAGTATAATAGTCTTGACAATAAATAACTGGCTCCTCTGTCTAAGGAATTCACCAGGCAAGAATACTGGAATGTGTTACCATTCCCTTCTCCAGGGGATCTTCCTGACTCAGGGATTGAACCCAGGTCTCCCACACTGCAGGCAGATTCTTTACCTTCTGAGCCACCAGGGAAGCCCATTAAATAAGTAGGATAAACACTAAAATTATTGTGAAAGTGTTAGTTGCTCAGTCATGTCCAACTCTTTGCTATCCCATGAACTGTGTAGCCCCTGTCCCTGGAATTCTCCAGGCAAGAATACTAGAGTGGGTAGCCATTCCCTTCTAAAAAGATTTAATTTATGGAACTGTGCTAATTTCCTTAAACTGTACTAAATATAATCTAAGTCTACCTGCAGTCCTGGAGATGGCTACTGCTATTACCTTCATGTTATAGTTCAGGTTCTTTATCAGGAACAGATGGCAATGGAATGAGGTCAAACGATTTAATGATTAAAATGATTTAATAATTCAAATGATTTAATGACAATGGAATCCATTCTATAAGTAAGAAATATTAGATTCCCCCAAAGCCAAGTGATTTATGCAAAGCTACATGGACAGATCTCAGGTTAAAACAAGGGTCTCCTCTCTCCACTGGAATGTTCTTTCTACTTTGTCATTCATTCTCCTAATGTGGTTTGTGGCTTAGAAGATAGCATAAACTTTTGTTTGTGATGATCTCATCATTTCACTGAAAGAAGTCAGGCTGTGCATGAGAACTTCCCAACAGAATGTTGTTAAGATTATCTTCCTTTGGTAAAAAAGAAAACCCACAGTAATCACGTTAGGGTTTTGTTACCGTGTATGTTTTTGTTTAAAAGTTACAAACATGATTTTATTTTTATTACCAAGCCCTGGCCGTAAAAATGTTTTTACTCTATTTGCCATATTTTATTTACCATAAATTAAATAAAGTAGTTATAATAATAGCCAGGTCTTAGGATATGAGTCAGTGAGAGATAAATCCAAACATTGGTTTAAAGAGCCTGGTGAGGGAATTCCCTGGTGATCCAGTGGTTACAACTCTGTACTTTCACTACCAGGACTGGGGTTCAATCCGTCAGCAGGGCACTAAGATTCTTAGCACTTGCTAAGTTGCTTCAGTCGTGTCCGACTGTGTGACCCTACGGACTGCAGCTTGCCCGGCTCCTGTCTTCATGGGACTCTCCAGGCAAGAATACTGCAGTAGGTAGCCATACTTCCCTCCAGGGGCTCTTCCTGACTCAGGGATCCAACCCGCATGTCTCATGTCTCCTGCATTGGCAAACAAGTTCTTTACCAGTAGCACCACCTGGGAAACCCAAAATGTTTTATTTATTTGGCTGCACTGGGTTATAACTGTAGCATGAAAGATCTTTTTTTCCCCTGGTTGCATCATGCAAGAGAAGGCAATGGCACCCCACTCCAGTACTCTTGCCTGGAAAATCCCATGGACAGAGGAGCCTGGTAGGCTTCAGTCCATGGGGTTGCGAAGAGTTGGACAGGACTAAGTGACTTCTCTTTCACTTTTCACTTTCATGCATTGGAGAAGAAAATGGCAACCCACTCCAGTGTTCTTGCCTGGAGAATCCCAGGGAAGGGGGAGCCTGGTAGGCTGCCGTCTATGGGGTCACACAGAGTCGGACACGACTGAAGCGACTTAGCAGCAGCAGCAGCAGCATGCAAACTCTACTTGCAGCATGTAGGATCTAGTTCCCCAATCAGGAATCAAACCTGGGCCCCCTGCCCTGGGACCACAGAGTCTTAGTCACTGGACCACCAGGAAAGTCCTGTAAATTGCACAGTGTGACCCATAACAAAACAAAACAAAACACCAAAAAACAAACCAAAAAAAAAACCTTATGAAAGGTGAGCTAGGAAGGGAGAGAACCCCTGTTTTAAATGCCAGAACGTAGAAAAAGTGAGTCTTGAAGATTCTGAGTTTAGGTCTGACATAGCTACAGCAGTTCTTGTGTTAAAACCATGTTTTACTCCTGCTTCAAAAACTCCCACCTCTATTGTGTGTAGGAACTCAGGTTCCAAAAGAGCTGAATTGTGATCTGGGATAAACTATTGCTGCATCTGTCCCTGTTGCCATCCATCTCCAAGAGAGAACTTCCTGGGCTATGAGGCTGTCTGGCTCTAGGACAGAAATGAGGAGAAAGGCAGTACTTCATTTTGAGTTCATTGCACATCAGTAAAAATATCTCCCCAGGCCCATTTTTAGGTGCTGGTGTTATGATGGTGTTATTTGTTTCAGCCCTCTGCAACATAACTTACACCCACTATTATCTATCTAGTCTCTTTGTATGTATTACATAATAATGAATTTTTCAAAGTGTACCCATAGAGGAAAAAGAATAAATTCTAAAGTCCTGGATGATCCACAGCACCACAATTAGCTCTTTAATTCATTAGAGGCAACTGCAGCATTTTATAAATCCAAATCATAGGCACCTAATAGCCATCATGTCTTGCATTAGCATCATATTTTTAAGACTTTTTGAACTGTGATAGGCCATGATCAGGTTCATTGCATGAAAATTATGAGTAAGTCCAAGAAATTGAACATGGAAATAGCAGGTTACACAGAGTAGCTCAGATTGTAAAGAATCTGCCTGCAATGCAGGAGACCTGGGTTCAATCCCTGGGTCGGGAAGATCCCCTGGGGAAGGAAATGGCTATCCACTCCAGTATTCTTGCCTGGAGAATCCCATGGACAGAGGAGTCTGGCAGACTACAGTCCATGGCGTTGCAGACTAGGACACGACTGGATGACTAAGCATGCATGACGATAGAGCAGCAGGAGATTGTGAACCAAGATGTTAAACTGGGTAATTCGACCATATGTAACCCATTCTAATCACTATTCCTCCACCTTTCAATGACTTAAAATACAGTGAGTTCTGGAATCTTCATTGGATTGCTAAGACGATCAAACTTCAGGTATACATTCAGGGAGGATAAGAAGTTATCAGGGCACTACATCCAATCCCATTTTCATCTCTCTTGCTTGTTCACCTTGCAGCCTTTGTTATGGTCCTTCTCACTAATACTGGAAACTGAACCAGCTTTTGTGGTCTGGCCCAGAACAATAGCCTAGCCCATAGATCCCTTGTTTGATTTTTCCAAACACTGCACAAGGCAGGCACGAAAGCTGCTATTATACCTAATTTGTCGATAAAGAATGTAAGGCTTAAGGAGATTATGTTAAGTCTGTAGAGCCAGGAAATGTGAGATAAACTCAAATTTGGGTCTTTTGAATCTTATTTCTATGCTCTGTGAAGAAGAGCTGCTCTTCTTAATTGAGCTTCTCTTATTGATTGAGCTGCTTCCTTTAGAATGGGCAGGTTCTATGTGCTTTAGTCACTCAGTTGTGTCCAACCCTTTGAGACCCTAAGGACTGTAACCCACAGGGAGTGGGTTGTCATTCCTTTCTCCAGGGGATCTTCCTGACCCAGGGATCGAATCCAGGTCTTCTGCACTGCAGACAGGTTCTTTACCATCTGAGCCACCAGAGAAGCCCGGGCAGGTTCTATGGACCTAGCCAAATTGTGAATTAACATTATAATTAATTCCAGATCATTTGGGCTTGTTTTCTCCAGGCAAAACAATGCTCACGCTTTTTCATTCTGTGGACTGACCCATAAATTCTCACTGGCTGCACTGCCTGATTCAGTGACTGCTGACCATGGTCAACCATATATATATCATCATGTGCTAAATATAACTCAAGATACAGTTCTATGGGAAGGAGCCTTGGAAGGGAGTTTATTTAGAGAATTGATTTACAAAGTTCAATGATGTTGGGAATAAGAATAAAAATAGACAGTCCAAATAAACTAAAGAAAAGACCGATACTCTTAAGAAGGTTATCAAACAAGAAAGAGGAATATCTAGTATTTATGAAGCATTGTTTTCTTCCTTTTAAAGTTATACATCTAGGCAGCCAGCCACATGTCTGTTCTGTTGGAAAGACTATCAATTTATGGTGGCTTAATAGCCACAGATGATAAATTTTACTTTATAATCATTTTGTCTTTGATAAGAGGGAAAGCCTCAAATAAGATGCACTAGGTAAAAGAATAGAAGAGAATATACATTTTAGTGCTATCAATACACTCTAGTCAACAATGCTTAGCAAGGTTTGCTGTGTGGATCTACTCATCCCTTGGTCTAGAAAGACATCTATGCTTGGATGGAAAGGGGTCAGTTCAGTTCGGTTCAGTCGCTCAGTCGTTCAACTCTTTGCGACCCCATGAATTGCAGCACGCCAAGCCTCTCTGTCCATCACCAACTCCCGGAGTTCACTCAGACTCACGTCCATTGAGTCAGTGATGCCATCCAGCCATCTCATCCTCTGTTGTCTCCTTCTTCTCCTGCCCCCAATCCCTCCCAGCATCAGAGTCTTTTCCAGTGAGTCAACTCTTCGCATGAGGTGGCCAAAGTAATGGAGTTTCAGCTTTAGCATCATTCCTTCCAAAGAAATCCCAGGGCTGATCCCCTTTAGAATGGACTGGTTGGATCTCCTTGCAGTCCAACAGACTCTCAAGAGTCTTCTCCAACACCACAGTTCAAAAGCATCAATTCTTCCACGCTCAGCCTTCTTCACAGTCCAACTCTCACATCCATACATGACCACTGGAAAACCATAGCCTTGACTAGACGGACTTAAGTTGGCAAAGTAATGTCTCTGCTTTTGAATATGCTATCTAGGTTGGTCATAACTTTTCTTCCAAGGAGTAAGCGTCTTTTAATTTCATGGCTAGAAAGGGGTAGCTTACCATAAAAAGAGGAGAAGGAGGCCTCCAAGAAGAGTCAGTGTAGAGTGAAGAAGGGTGTAATTCTGGGTAGAAGGGTGAATGCCATTTTGACTTAATTCTATCTGACACTGGACCTATGTGAAAAATAATCAACTACTAGGCTAGGTCCTTATACATAATTAGAGTTCACTGGAAATGAAAATCCACAAGAGCTCTTTGCCTTAATGATTCAGGGAGAGAAGGGACCAAAATTGATCTGACTCTTAACACCATTTATTAGCCCCCTTAACCTCATTCATTCTACATATGACCACCAATTTGGGGGCATTTTTTTTGCTTCTCTTTGGCTCTTATCCCCTTTAGTCCTACTTTACATGCAATTTCTTTCTTAGTATCTCATTCTTCTTTCTCTCTCCTACCCACCAATTCTTGGGCTATGACTTTCATCTTTCCTAAGGCATCTATACCATTGTGACAAGGCTGATTTTTTTCATTAAAAAGATTACTCAGTATTTTTAATGGCCCTCTGGTCTCTTTATTCAGCACCCACTGATGCTCTGTTAATTAAAGCATCTAAAGAAAACATTTTTGATATAGTACCCTCTTTCTGATTATATTTTGAGGCTTAGTTAGAATGCTAACTTTTCAATAAGATGGTCTATGACCCTAGTAACAGAATTAAGTTACTCTCCTGGAAGTAATTGGTATACAATTCTGTCAAGGATTATATGGTAGTTTATAAATTTTAACATACCTGTCTTCACATATTAAGTGGGAATTTCTACAGGCAGGAGCCAAATACCCTCCATGCATATAACCCCAATGAATCTGAGTAAAAAGAACTGCAAAATTTCTTTTGTTAAAATCATGAAAAACAGAGGATGGAGACCAATTTTTCTTCTCTAGACAAAGTGTTTGGGTCTGGGTTATTTGTTAGAACATAAATGAGTTGGCATTTATGCTTATGGAATAAGTTGGAAATCTATAATTGTAAATTCACACTGATTTTAATGAAATCAAAACTCAAAGTGTGAAACCATCCAAATAAATATAATTTTCCCCAAACTGCTTTGATATGAAAAAGACTCTTTGGCATAGCTCCAATTAACTATCTTAGTCACCCACACAGAAGCAAAAAGCCTCCCTCCATCTGATTATAAGTTTCTGCAAATAGCAAAAAATGCTCAAAGCCTTCCTGGTTCTTCTCTCTCTATGTGCATTTTCCCCGACCCAGAGCGAATAGAATGGACTGATTCTGTCATTTGCATAGACAGATCTGAGATAGTCTCACTTTTCAAGCTTTATAAGTCTGATCAAATATGGTTTTAGTATTAAAAAGAAATCATATAAAATGTATTCATATATGTGATATTTTATACTGAGTCTAATATGTTATGGCCAAGACACACATGCACAGTTTAACTACAATAGATTAAATGACACTACTGGTGTGTTCTCATCTGCAGTTCTTAAGTGCATTTTTTAAGGGCCTTTGTTGTTTAAAATGTCAAGCTGTGGTTTTATATTCTTCCATCCTTTGCCCACGACTGGTATCCCTGCTTCTGTTAATTGTTCCAAACACCTGCTACAAACTCAGCCCCTGAACAAACAAAAACTACAGGGAACTTGACAGCAAAACAAATATATACAGAAAGAAGAGTTTTATAGAACCTGCCCTCTTACTAAGTGTGCAAACACTCAGACTGGAAAACGAGATCGTCTGCAGATATATCCCCTGGCAAATGAGAGAGAAGTCCCCGGGTGAGGCCAGTTGATGGAGGCAATGAAAGCCCAGGAAACATGTCTTCTTACTCCTTGACATGGTGTTCCAGATGGTTGTGTCGACACAAGACAGACCAGTCAGCTGCTCATTTTCTATCATGAAGCTGAAGGAAGCAACTCACCACCGTGGACCTGAGCAGGATATTTCTCCATGCATGTGCGATAGAACAGACAGGTATAGTTTTGAAGGTACCTCCCTGCCCCCTCATTTTTGAATGAAGGAACTTTTCCAGCACTGGGCATATATCAACTGTCTCACAGCAAGATTAGAGCTTCACTAAAAGTAAGAGCATGGTCTTTGCCCAGGAGGTGATAAATTTCCTGTGCTTGCAACAGTGAAGACTTGGGAAGTGAATACAGAAATGTCTTTAAGCATCTCTTAGGCATGTCATAAAAGGGCACATTCAATATAACTCATATGAAGAAGTAATGTCTGATGGGGCTTGGGAAAGAGAGGCAGAGAATGGTAGGGCTTTCCGCAGCAATTCTGGGAGGAAGTTGCCATCGATGTTTTTATCACTAAATATATGCAAAGAGATTGGCTCCATCCTCCCAATGTCCTCCTCCAAATGATGGTAGATAGGAGCTGGGTGTGAGAGAGTCTGTGATTCCTTCTAACTAGAAGACCTAATTTTGAAAACAAACAGCACTGAAGCCAAGAGATACAGGCTTATTTAGATTCTTATTCTTCTTTAGATGTATTTTTAAAAAAATTACAAATAGACAAATAAGGAGAATTCTTTTCTTCAACTTGTAAAATCTTGCAGTATCTTTTTAAAATTAAAGTTGATTTACAATATTGTGTCAACTTCAGGTATACAGTAAAGTGATTCTGGTTTTGTTGTTGTTGTTCAGATTGTACTCTTTTGGAGGTTGTTACAAGATACTGAATCTAGTTCCCTGTGTGTGTGCTTAGTCTCTCAGTCATGCCTGACTCTTTGGGACCCCATGGACTGTAGCCTGCCAGGCTCTTCTGTCCATGGGATTTCTCAGGCAAGAATACAGGAGTGGGTGCCATTTCCTCCTCCAGGGGATCTTTCCAACTCAGGGATCGAATCCACTCTTGCTGCATTGCAGATAGATTCCTTTACCCAATGAGCCATCAGGGAAGCCCCTAGTTCCCTGTGCTATATGGTAAATCCTTGTTGCCCTTCTATAATGTTTTATGTACAGTACTTTGTATCCGTTAATCCCATACTCATTTGTCTCTCAAAGAAGGAGAATTCTTAACGTTGTCAATGTTTTTTTCTTTACATTCACCTTTTTTGTTCTTGTCACTAAAAAGTGGAAACTAAAACCAGGGCCATGAGGAGTGTTTCTCTGCACTGGAGGTAGAAAGGAAAAACATGAAGACTGAGAAAATAAAATGGAAATGCAAAGAAGAAAGGCTGTTTCAGAAGGAAAATTTGAAAGGACCCTGAAGGGCAGGACTCCTTGAGTTTTTAGAGACTTACACGTCTAGCAAGACCTTGCACTAGGGGAGACAGGTTGGTAAAATGTGTAGAAGCCGAGTGTGACTTGGAGGCCCGCCAGCATGGAGGCACAGAGGCACTTCTTTGTGTGGTCTGGTTTCTGAGGGTGAATGCCAAGGCTGGCCCTGGGCTCATTGAAATGAGCAGCTGCCTGGGTCACATCAGTAAAAAGAGCAAGTATTAACAGGTGCAAGGGGGACACAGGCTTTTCCTTTGTCAGTATCAAAGTAAACAGGTAATGCTGCTCATTCGTCTTAAAATGTAAAACTTCGGGCTTCAGTTGTAAGCAGCCCTTGGCATCTCCTATGTGTCTGTCAGTGAGTCTAAGGTGCCTCCAGCTTCCTGAATTCAAAACAGGGCGTTTACTCATGTCCAAGAGGAAACAGAAGTTCGAGGGCTTTGTCTTCAGGTGCTGATCCTCTGGATGGATTGAAAATCACAGGAATTTTGAACAGGCATTGAGGGGTTTCCCCCATACATATTGCATCTTAATGTTGTTTTTCTTCAAGAAGCCTCCTGTCGGGGGAGAAAACCTCTCTCCTGTTTCTGATTCCGTTCAGGGCCACTATAATCTTGTTCTTGTTTGCTTGCTTGGGGGCATAGAAAGCACTGGGGCTGGCCCTGCTAAGTGTTTCATTCCCTCTGAATCCCTGGTCATCTCTGTCAAAGAAATTGAGCTGAAATGGTTGCTGGGAGTTAAAAAAATTAACATTCTCACCACAAAAACTTCAGATTGGAGGAAAGAATCTGTGAGTGGTGTTTAATGATCCATCAAAGCTATAGGGCTTAATTTTAGACCCAAAATATTTTTCATTTATGTTTATTAACGTGTGAGATTATTTTCCAAGGAGGAAGAAAGGAAACTTGAAGCTATAAACAAGAAGCCTAAGCAGCTGATTTTCTCATCGGGGATAACAGTCATCTTAGCTATATGGAGGTGGAGTGTTCAGGGGTCCACCAAGGTTCATCCCCATCATATGTTCTTATTCCAAACAACCTGGAATTCTGCCGTTTCCTGAGGGTGGCTGAGATAAACGTGGGTTGTTTTTTTTTTCCACCTCTCCATAGCATACCACCTGAGCATTTTGACAAGTCTGCTGTTTTATGGAATGCATTGCTCATTTCATTTTATGTTGTGTAGTCAAACAATACTGAAAGACCTATACCACTGCTGTTTGGTCTTAATATCTGAAGTCATTTTGGTAGCCAACATATGAAATTTTGTATGGCTCACCTGAGACATACCACAAATCCCATGAGAGATTATTAATAATGCTAATCAGAAATGTCTTCTTATGGAATTTCAAGTAAAGCTCAAGAAGATATGTTACCATAGCTTGGGACCTTGGGCTGTCACAGCTCCTCTTTCTTCTTTCTGCCACTTTAAAAGAAAGCTGGTGAGTTGAGTTGACTGCATTTTATGCACTTGTATTTAAAAAAGCAAGTCTGGTTCTCTCTCTCTCTCTTTTTTTTCTTTCATTTTGTTTTGCTCTAAAGAGCTGGCGGGGGAAAGACAGAGGACTCTAATTTTTGTCTGTTTTACTGGAAGAGGGGCAAATCTGGCACTCCACTGTAGTAGTCACTTGTCAGGGAAAATGTGAAAGGTGAGGATGTGCATGGTTCATCGTAGCCTCTGGGTGTGAAAGAGGGGCTATGCACCCTTGATGTGCAGAATAAGCCTTGCCAGTGGCTGTGTCATTTAGACCCAGCAGCTGGGAGACTCAGCCCCCTCATTTGTCTCTATGCCACATCCCCCGCAAACAGGCGCATCTGCTTTTCCATGAGCCATACTTTATTTATGGAATCTTGCTTTATCCCAGGTTAATTTATTCCTAAGTTCTTTTATTTTTTTCCCCTGGGCTTCCTAGGTGGCACTAGTGGTAAAGAACACTCTGGCCAGTGCAGGAGATGTAACAGACACGGGTTTGATCCCTGGGTCAGGGAATATCCCCTGGAGGAGGGCATGGCAACCCCCTCCAGTATTCTTGCCTGGAAAATCCCATGGACAGAGGAGCCTGGCAGGCTACAGTTCATAGGGTCTCAAAAAGTCAGACACAACTGAAGCAACTTAGCACACACAAGGTGTTTTCCTAGCTCATCAGCCTCTTTGGCACATTATTGAATATTTTAGCCATGAATTATTGAACTGGAGACTTCAGATCAATTATATATCAATTTATATAAACATTCCCAAATGGTAAATCTCTTTGTCCAATTGAGGGATTAATCTGTCAAATTTTTATTAAGCACCTATTCTCTGCCAGTTATTGTTATTCATCCTGGAGAACTCTTGAGGTGCTTATTATCTACAGAGAGGGATGCGAAACACATTTGCTGCAAATTAGAATGCAGTACTCTGAGTGCCGGAGAGAAGGGATACTGAGGAAACTGTCTAACTCAGTCTTTGAGATTAGAGAAGCTTTCCCACGAGTGATTTCTTTAGAGCAGGCACTTGTGGGTGAGTAGGTGTTTGCCAAGGCAGAGGAGTCAGTCTAGACAGAAAGAGGAGGCTTCAGAGAATACGCTTACTTAGGGAAGAGTGAAAAGTTCAGTGCGGCTGGAGTACGGGGCATACAGAAAAGTAGAAGATGATTCTGGAATAGAAGAAGCCATGTTTGCTTTGGGAGGGTTGGAAACTATCGAATTTTAACTTTTGCTTTAAGGCCGTGATGTGTCAGCTTAAACTGAGCAGATCCTACCTCTGATGAAGAAGTGTTGATAAAATTCTCTGAAAGAGGGAATTCCGTGGTTAAGACCCTGCACTTTCACTGCAAGGCAGCACAGGTTGGATCCTTGATCTGGTAAGTAAGATTTCACATACCGCATGGTGTGGCAAACAAACAAACAAACAAACAAACAACTCTGAAGGAATAAGTATAAATGATTTAGAAACATAATCTGTATGTAATGCATATGGTAATCTAGACAAAAATAACATGAAATGCCTACCTTTGATATGCATGTCTGAGATGAAGACAGTATTTGTGAGAGAATATTCCTTTCTCCCAGAATTTTCTGGCAAGACTAGCTTTTGCATAAAGAGCATGTCTCCTCCTCAATGTAGCCACTGTTTCAAACGAAACATCTGCAATCAACACTGGCTGGATTCCCACCACTAGGTTCATTTCTAATGTGCTTTTCATTTATCTTTTTATTATGTATTCTAGGGGGCTGCATATAGTCAGGGATGGCATATGAAACACGAGGCTAAATGTTCCCTGATGTATTGTGTGGAGCAAGGATACGGATGGTTTTCTAAAGAGCCAGAAAATAACCTCCCCATATCAAAGGCTATAGAAGCTCTGATTTTTAATCCAGAAAATAGAGTTGCTAGGAGAATAAAAAGGGTCTTGCATCTTTATTTCTCCAAACAACAACCTTTTTTTTTGGTTTGAGAGATAGTGCTCCACTTGGTTGGATCAATGGGATATGATAGTCATTCTCAACTTGAGCTTTCTCTTTCCTTTTGTCTCATAATAGCATATGTGCTCAGTTGGGTCCAACTCTTTGCAACCCCATGGACTGTGGCCTGCCAGGCTCTTCTGCCCATGGAATTCTCCAGGCAAGAATACTGGAGTGCGCTGCCATTTCCTTCTCCAGGGGATCTTCTCAACCCAGGGATCAAGGTCGAGTCTCTTGCATCTCCTGCATTGGTAGGAGGATTCTTTACCACTGCACCACCTGGGAAGCCTGGTAATCAGCCAGGAAATTTATCTGTACCCCCTACCTTAGGTCCCTCCTCCCAAGCCTTTTAAGCAGGCTGTCATATCCCTGATCCCTACCAGATCAGTTCATAATGGGAAATATAAATTATTTGTGGGAAAGATTGTTCCTGGGTAATCACCATGTGTCTGCTCCTTTCCACCCATTTACTCTCATGGGTTCTTACTTTTATAACCTGGATGCTAGCCTTTGACCTTGAACTCAGTGTCTCCCTCTGGTGTCCTTCAGGTTGGATTCCCTTATAGGTTTTCTTTCTGGTTCTTCTGTTTTCCAGTATTTTAAAATACTCTGCTTTCACTTTTTGTTTTGGTTTCCTCATTGCCTTAAGTAATAACTCTTCTTGCTAGTCCTTAGCCTTCCTCCCAGGTCAGACACAACTGAGCAAACACACACACACACACAGGCGGACACAAAACTGAAAATTTTGTCTAAAGAGTAATCATCAATGAACAAGTAGCTTTTGCAAGAGTGGGCTGTAGGGTCTGTGTTGAATATAAAACAATGGCTGACAAAAGAGAGAGCTCACAAAACATGCCTGGGAAAGGGGGTGATATTTAGCAATTTGGGGGAAATTCCCTGGTAGCTCAGTTGATAAAGAATCTGCCTGCAATGCAGGATACCCCAGGTCAATTCCTGGGTCCAGAAGATCCCCTGGAGAAGGGATAGGCTACCCACTCCAGTATTCTTGGACTTCCCTTGTGGCTCAGCTGGTAAAGAATCCACCTGCCATGTGGGAGACCTGAATTCAATCCCTGGGTTGGGAAGATCCTCTAGAGAAGGGAATGGCTACCCACTACAATATTCTGGCCTAGAGAATTCCATGGACTCTATAGTCTATGGGGTCACAAAGAGTCAGGTACTACTGAGCAACTTTCACTCACTAAGAATTCTAAAGAATCTTAATATAAATAGAAGACACATTCTTTTGTTGGATCAATTTCAACATGACAGATAGGGGCACACATGTTCATTTGTGACAGAGAAAATCAGATAATACAAACATTATGAGAATCCCCCAGCAATATGAAAAAAATATATATCTCTGGTGCAAATTGGCCATGAATTAGTGAAATTGCATTTTCATTAGGAAAAAAAGCGCTTTGATATTGGTATCACACATAAAGCTGCAATATAAGATGCAGTGCTCATTAGCTGTGGCTCTTAAGACATTTCACACCTGGCAGATTACTGTACCCACTTCTGAGCTTCACAACCGAAAATATATGTGAAAGCATCAAAAATGTTCAGAGGAAAGCCACCAAGATTATCCAGGTTTTGGGACGCAAGATCTTTGAGGAAGGTCAAAAGATTGGGGATTATTCTGGATGAAGAACGACTTCAAGATGATCTGTGAGTATTTTAAGTTTCTTATTCAGAGATCAGTTGATAAGCATTTTTATCTATCACAACTGAAGGCAGAAAAGAAAGGGAAAGGCTAAAAGTGAAGGATTTAAGTCTGAAAGGAGAAATGTTGGCTGAAGAGGGCTGTCAACCATTGGAAAGGGTTGTTTCATCTTCATCTGAAGCCTGGGTGGGATCTCAGTAACTTGGCCTGGGTGTGTGTGCTGTTGTTTAAAAGCCAGGCATATACTAGCCATTTCTCTTATGAGACTTGTCTATGTAATGAGCTATTGCCTTGTTTAGGGACACTTTATTGAAGGAGTTAAAAATAATTCTATCAATTTAGTTTTATACTCCAAATAAGATGAGAAGCAGTCTATAACATGGATGAATATACTGTAAGTCCCTACATAATGAAAGAGTTCTATTCAGAGAGGGTGTTCATAAGTCCACATTTTCTATAAGTCTAACAAAGTTAGTCTAAGTGGCTCAGATGGGAAAGAATCTGCCTGCAATGCAGGAGACCATGGTTTGATCCCTGGGCCAGGAAGATCCCCAAGGGAAGGGAATGGCTACCCACTGTAGTATTCTTGCCTGGAGAATCCCGTGGACAGAGAAACCTGGAGAGCTATAGTCCGTGGGGTCACAAAGACTTGGATACCACTGAATGACTAACATATATACACACACACACACACACACACACCCAACTAACAGAATCAAAATAATACATAAAAAACAAATACAAAAAAATAAAGAAAACATTTTGAATCTTACAGTACAGTAACTTGAAAAGTATGGTAGTTCAGTACAACTGCCTGCATATAGGGACTGGCATCAGTGGAACTGGCAAGAAGAGTTACTGCCTGGAGGAGGGAGAGGTGGAGGGAGATGGGGAGCTGGAGGATCATCAGCAACAGGAGACGGAGGGCAAGCTACAGTTTCACTCATACCTGAAATTGATGGCACTGGTTCTGGTTCCTTGCTGGATTCAATTCTAGCTACCCACTTGGGAAAAAAAAATGATCCAGTGATGTTTGGGGAGCAGTTCTTTTCTCTTGTCATAACCGACATTGTAGCACTTGTTTGCATTCTGAATGACTGCTGCAACCTTTGTTTACTGTCCTTCATTTGGGTCCTGTGCCTCAAAAGCTAACAGTGCGCAGCTGCATCTTTGAAAGTTCCTAGCTTGAAGGTTTGTGTGTAAGAGACTTACTGTATTACCACATGTCCATGGCACTTTCTGTGCCTCACTGCGTGGGGAAGAAACAGGTGGATAAATAAAACCCACAATTTCAGATTCATAAATTCCATCTAGTTCTAACCGTAATAGTCTTCTTGAAGGACAAGTAGAAGAAATGGTTCTGAAAGAAGTAAAGCCATTAGAAAACAGTCCTTGGGATCATGGAGGACGACTAACAGAAACTGGTCATTCTGTTTTGGTGCTAAAAAGGCAACCCTGAAATGATGCCTTATGCAAATGAATGAGGTTGGTTAGGGTAACAAGTAATCTGTCTCTAATTTCTTTACTCCATTAACCCTTGCACATCTTAACAGATTCAGATAACATTCAACATTTAATTGAGATTTTACACTCAAAAGAGTAAGATATGTCTTACGATTTCAGTGGGTTGTCAAAGTAACACAATTTAAAGCGCTCAGAGTAGTACACTTACCAACCAGTGGCACAAAATCCAGTTTCTTCAGGCTCCTCATTGTGAACTTTTAAAGTGTAAATACCTGTATTTCCAAGTTCTATTCCAAGGCCATTTAAAAGCAATGTGTCTAAAACTCATCTTCTTCCCCAACAAACTACCACCCACTCCTGTATTGACCGTCTCCTAAGTGTCTTTGAAGTGTACCTTCTTCCCAGTTCTGCTCTATTGCTTTTAAATCATTCTCTTCAACCACATCAGCTGGGCTGCCAGCCTGTAGTCTCAGCAGCCTCCACTTCACTTTTCATAGGATCACTAGACTGAACTTCCTGAAATGTATATCTGATCACGGCATCCTCTGCTTTGTAATCCTCCAGGCTCCCCTCATCTAGGGCAGAGATAGTCACACCTGATGAATCATTAGAATCACTACGGAGTTATTCAGATGTATAGAATTTAGGGTATCACAATATACCAACTGAGCTGGAATAGCTGATACCCAGATATGCATACACAGGCACACACACACACACACACACGCACACACGCACACATATCTATACTTCTGGAAATCCGTAAGTTTGGAGACCAGTATCCTACACTGGGGGCTTCCCTGGTAGCTCAGCTGGTAAAGAATCTGCCTGCAATGCAGGAGACCTCGTTGATTCCTACGTGGGGAAGATACCCTGGAGAAGGGATAGGTGATCTACTCCAGTATTCTTGGGCTTCCCTGGTGGTTCAGACAGAAAAGAGTCTGCCTGCAATATGGGCGACCTGGGTCCGATCCCTGGGTTGGGAAGATCCCCTGGAGGAGGGGATGGCAACCCACACCAGTATTCTAGCGTAGAGAGTACAGTATTCTTGCCGTGGACAGAGGAGCATAGCAGGCTGCAGTGCATGAGGTCAACAAGAGTTGGACATGACTGAGCACCTAAGCACAGAGCATCCTAGACTGGTGTAAGGAAATAATCCCTTCCTCACTGGACTTGAACCTGTAACTCTTCACGTTAATTGCAATTCTTTAACCCACTTTATCACGACCCAGATAATCATGATGATGTGATCACTAATCTAGAGCCAGACATCCTGGAATGTGAAGTCAAGTGGGCCTTAGAAAGCATCGCTAAGAACAAAGCTAGTGGAGGTGATGGAATTCCAGTTGAGCTGTTTCAAATCCTGAAAGATGATGCTGTGAAAGTGCTGCACTCAATACGCCAGCAAATTTGGAAAACTCAGCAGTGGCCACAGGACTGGAAAAGGTCAGTTTTCATTCCAATTCCAAAGAAAAGCAATGCCAAAGAATGCTCAAACTACTGAACAATTGCACTCATCTCACATGCTAGTAAAGTAACGCTCAAAATTCTCCAAGCTAGGCTTCAGCAATATGTGAACCATGAACTCCCTGATGTTCAAGCTGGTTTTAGAAAAGGCAGAGGAACCAGAGATCAAATTGCCAACATCCACTGGATCATGGAAAAAGCAAGAGAGTTCCAGAAGAACATCTACTTCTGCTTTATTGACTATGCCAAAGCCTTTGACTGTGTGGATCACAATAAACTGTGGAAAATTCTGAAAGAGATGGGAATACCAGACCACCTAACCTGCCTCTTGAGAAATCTGTATGCAGGTCAGGAAGCAACAGTTAGAACTGGACATGGAACAACAGACTGGTTCCAAATAGGAAAAGGAGTACGTCAAGGCTATATATTGTCACTCTGCTTATTTAACTTCTATGCAGAGTACATCATGAGAAACGCTGGACTGGAAGAAACACAAGCTGGAGTCAAGATTGCCGGGAGAAATATCAATAACCTCAGATATGCAGATGACACCACCCTTATGGCAGAAAGTGAAGAGGAGCTAAAAAGCTTCTTGATGAAAGTGAAAGAGGAGAGTGAAAAAGTTGGCTTAAAGCTCAACATTCAGAAAACGATGATCATGGCATCCGGTCCCATCACTTCATGGGAAATAGATGGGGAAACAGTGGAAACAGTGTCAGACTTTATTTTTTTGGGCTCCAAAATCACTGTAGATGGTGACTGCAGCCATGAAATTAGAAGACACTTACTCCTTGGAAGAAAAGTTATGACCAACCTAGATAGTATATTCAAAAGCAGAGATATTACTTTGCCGACTAAGGTCCGTCTAGTCAAGGCTATGGTTTTTCCTGCGGTCATGTATGGATGTGAGAGTTGGACTGTGAAGAAGGCTGAGCACCGAAGAATTGATGCTTTTGAACTGTGGTGTTGGAGAAGACTCTTGAGAGTGCCTTGGACTGCAAGGAGATCCAACAAGTCCATTCTGAAAGAGATCAGCCCTGGGATTTCTTTGGAAGGAATGATGCTAAAGCTGAAACTCCATTACTTTGGCCACCTCATGAGAAGTGTTGACTCATTGAAAAAGACTCTGATGCTGCGAGGGGTTGGGGGCAGGAGGAGAAGGGGACGACCGAGGATGAGATGGCTGGATGGCATCACGGACTCGATAGACATGAGTCTGAGTGAACTCTGGGAGATGGTGATGAACAGGGAGGCCTGGCGTGCTGTGATTTATGGGGTTGCAAAGAGTTGGACACGACTGAGTGACTGAACTGAACTGAACTGAACTGAACCCACTGAAATCTCTTCAACTTTGAAGTCTTTGTACATGCCTAGAACAACATTCCTTTTTTCCCTAATCTACTGGAAGCACTTCCACTTCTTAAGTCTCAGCTGAGTTCTCTTAGAATTTATGACTGATGCTCTCGAAATTAGGCACTCCTTTCTTTCTGCCCCTAAAATATCTTGTGCATACTCCAATAGATTCCAGAAGTACAGAGCTGTTTTCCCCTCATTTTGCCAATAGACTGCAAGCTCCTTGAGGGTAGAAAGTATGACTTGGAGCTTTGGTGTGGTGACTCCCATTTCTTTTGTCTCCATGTTCCTGGAAGTTGTAAGGTGACTGGTGAATAGAAATAAGCAAATAAGTGATCCTAGAAGCATGGGGAGGAAAAAATGATGAATAGAGACACTATTGAGATGACACCTTGTATGACAGTGGATTATTAAGTTAACTTTTCTGCTGACAGAGGAACCCAAAGTACTTGGAATCTGGACAGAGCAAAGTGAAAGATTAGTGTGGAAGCTAGTTAAGAAATGGGGAGGTTTTATTTGAGGGATATAAGCTTGAAATGATATTTTGGATTTACAATAAAAAACATCCCAAATTAATGGATTTCACAAATTTATATATCCACATTTAAATACATCTCTATATTTTTAATAGGGAAAACAGAATGTAGTGGATAACTGTTTATTTCACCAAATAAGGTAATAAAGAACAAAACCTATTATCTACCATCACCTTATTTCCACAAAGGAAAGGCTATTTGTACAATCCCTCAAAGTAGGAAAGGTAAACATCAGATCGAAAAACCATTTTTGAGTAAATATATAGTCATGTAAAACATATGTAAATATGTTTTTTTTTTCCTTTTTTTTAATTTCATCAGTCAAGACAGAATTTTAGGAGAGGCAGAAAAACTTTCAAAACTTCCATTATTTCCAAAGCAGGGATCTGACATTATCTCCTCCAGGTGAAATAACCTTGAATGGCCTGACATTTGCACAATGGCTTTCTTTTGATCTGTTTGTAGTTCTAACTAATTATTTAAAAATGCCTTCCCTCTTTCCCTGCATCCTACCTATAATATTTTGTGACAGTCTAGTAAGAACTCAGGCTTATCCACTGACCATATGTAAAATTAGATAAATCGTAATATTCCAACAGAAATGCTAACTTTATGTCAAAAATTCAGGGTAGAGTTTTGGGAATATGAACTGTGATCACCTGGTGCAAAGAGCCAACTCACTGGAAAAGACTCTGATGCTGGGGAAGATTGAAGGCAAAGGAAGAAGGAGGGGGCAGAATATGAGATTGTTAGATAGCATCACTTACTCAATGAACATGAATTTGAGCAGATTCCAGCAGATAGTAAAGGACAGGGGAGCCTGGTATGCTACAGTCCATGGGGTTGCAAAGAGTTGGACATGACTAGCAATGGAACAACAACAACAAAGATCAAAGAGAAAATAAGATATACACACTACAAAATTTATCTTCTGGCTTCTATTGTTAGAGGATTATGGATTCTCATGTGACAAGTGAAAAAGAAATTGTTAGTCGCTCAGTCACGTCTGACTCTTTACCATCTGAGCCACCAAGGTAGCCTAAGAGGGAGATAAACTAGGAGGAGAAAAAAATAAAACCATAATGTCGGGGTCTTATAAACTCAGTACAAAGTTTCCCTTCTTTGAATCAGGCTACAGCTGAAATCGTATAATGTACCAATAACATTTCAAAGTTTCTGTAAACAAATATGTCAGTTCAGGGCTGCATTTGACCACATGTAACACAAAACTAACCACACTGACAAGAGGTAACCCAACCACAGTGACAAGATGTCCAGAGGTAAGTTGGACAGTTGCAGTTCAATCTCCCACTGTGATTTGTTCTTCAAGCTTCCACTTACATTCCAGGCAGGAAGAAGGGGCCAGTAGAGAGGAAGAAGATGTGTTAGGATCAGGAAAAGCAAGCATTGCCCCCAAATCTCCCAGTGACTCATTTTTGCATCCTATGATCCAATTCAGTTCAGTTCAGTTCAGTTCAGTCGCTCAGTTGTGTAATCGCAGCACGCCAGGACTCCCTGTCCATCACCAACTCCCAGAGTTCACCTAAACCCACGTCCATCGAGTTGGTGATGCCATCCAGCCATCTCATCCTCTGTCGTCCCCTTTTCCTCAAACATCGCCCCCAAATCTCCCAGTGACCCATTTTTGCATCCCATGATCCAGAATGGTATCAAATGACCCCAGGTGCAGAAGAAGCTGTGAAATGGAAGTGTGTGCTTTGACACATCACTGCCTCTTATGGTGTTAGTAAGAATGAAGGAGAAATGAATGAAGTAAGAATGAGGAAGTATGTGGACACTAGCGAGAATGAAGAAGTATGTGCACACCTACCAATCGTCCTGTTTAATTTTTCCTTTACAAGCCAAAAGAATCATGTTCCGTACATCCAGAGCATCATCAAACAGGATACCTTTCTTATTCTCTCTTGTCAAGGTCTGTTTGCTGTTAGCTATAATAATTTTGGGTAAAAAATCCCCACATCTTAAGAGTCATATTTGACCTTTTCCTCTTGTTCCTTCTACATTTAGTCAACTGTCATATTTGGTGCAATTTGTCTCTTTCATATTGTGTCCACCCTTTTATTCCCCAATAGCTATTATGCTTCTTAGGTGCTTATCTCTTTCCTTGTTTTTTTTTTTTTTTTTTACAAAGTTCCCTTGTCTGAATGAACTATCAACATCCCCTCTTGTCTCTCCCTAGTTCCCTTTGTGCTTTTCAGGGAGTCAGTTCAGTTCAGTTGCTCAGTTGTGTCTGACTCTTTGTGACCCCATGGACACAGGGCACACCAGGCCTCCCTGTCTATCACCAACTCCCAGAGTTTACTCAAACTTATGTCCACTGAGTTGGGATGCCATCCAACCATCTCATCCTCTGTCATCCCCTTCTCCTTCTGCCTTCAATATTTCCCAGCAACAGGGTCTTTTCAAATGAGTCAGTTCTTTGCATCAGGTGGCCAAAGTATTGGAGTTTGTTTCAGCTTCAACATCAGTCCTTCCAGTGAACACTCAGGACTGATTTCCTTTAGGATGGACTGGCTGGATCTCCTTGCAGTCCAAAGGACTCTCAAGAGTCTTCTCCAACACCACAGGTCAAAAGCATCAATTCTTCAGCATTCAGCTTTCTTTATAGTCCAAATCTCACATCCATACATGACTACTGGAAAAACCATAGCCTTGACTAGATGGACCTTTGTTGGCAAAGTAATGTCTCTACTTTTTAATATGCTGTCTAGCTTGGTCATAACTTTTCTTCCAAGGAGTAAGTGTCTTTTAATTTCATGGCTGCAGTCACCATCTGCAGTGATTTTGGAGCCCCCAAAATAAAGTATGCCACTATTTCCACTGTTTCCCCATCTATTTCCCATGAAGTGATGGGACATAATGCTATGATCTTAGTTTTCTGAATGTTGAGCTTTAAGCCAACTTTTTAACTCTCTTCTTTCACTTTGATCAAGAGGCTCGTTAGTTCTTTTTCACTTTCTGCCATAAGGGTGGTGTCATCTGCATATCTGAGGTTATTGAGATTTCTCCTGGCCATCTTGATTCCAGCTTGTGCTTCATCCAGCCCAGCATTTCTCATGATGTACTCCGCATAGAAGTTAAATAAACAGGGTGACAATATACAGCCTTGACATACTCCTTTTCCTATTTGGAACCAGTCTGTTGTTCCATGTCCAGTTCTAACTGTTGCCTCCTGACCTGCATACAGATTTCTCAAGAGGCAGGTCAGGTGGTCTGGTATTCCCATCTGTTGAAGAATTTTCCACAGTTTATTGAGATCCACACAGTCAAAGACTTTGGCATAGTCAATAAAGCAGAAGTAGATGTTTTTCTGGAACTCTCTTGCTTTTTCCATGATCCAGTGGATGTTGGCAATTTGATCTCTGGTTCCTCTGCCTTTTCTAAAACCAGCTTGAACATCTGGAAGTTCACGGTTCACGTATTGCTGAAGCCTGGCTTGGAGAATTTTGAGTATTACTTTACTAGCATGTGAGATGAGTGCAATTGTGTGGTAGCTTGAGCATTCTTTGGCATTGCCTTTCTTTGGAATTGGAATGAAAACTGACCTTTTCCAGTCCTGTGGCCACTGCTGAGTTTTCCAAATTTGCTGGCATATTGAGTGCAGCACTTTCAGGAAGTCAATCTTTGTTTATTTATTTGTCTGTACCAGGTCTTAGTTGGGGTTTGAGGACTCTTTAGTTGAGGCATGTGAGATCTAGCTCCCGGAACAGGGATCAAACCTGGGCCCCTGCATCAGTCTTAGCCACTGAACCACCAGGGAAGTCCCTAGAGTCAATTCTCTTAAACTGTGACCTTCATAATGCTCTATATCTTTTCAAAATCTTTGATGGTTTCCTATTGCCTACCAGCTAGATGAGTCACTATGAAGTCCATTGCTCCATGAACTTAAATTGAGGGTGGTTCCTGTAAAACATCAATATTCCCTTCACCTCCCAATGGTTCAAGACCAAATTTAAATGTCTATTGTGAAGCTTTTTCTAATCTCCCAGAGAGAAGAAATCACTTCTTCCCCAATGACCTTATAGCACTTTGTGGATAGCTCTACTTTCTAGATTATTGCCTCTCAGGGTTAACAGTTGTTGCCTTGTCTTCCCTCAAATGCAGGGATTATTCATTTAGGTCCTCAGGGGACATGGCAGAGATTTTTCCTATGCAGTAGGTGCCCAATAAATGTCTGTCTGATTGACTATATGGATATAGTAATTATTGAGTTCCTCTGGATAATAAGAGAAGTGGAGACTACCCCAGTATATGGTGAAGGTTGCTCAGTCATGTCTGACTCTTTGCAACCCCATAGACTATATAGTCCATGAAATTCTCCAGGCCAGAATACTGGAGTGTGTAGCCTTTCCCTTCTCCAGGGGATCTTCCTACCCCAGGAATAGAACCCAGGTCCCAGCGATTGAACCCAGGTCTCCCGCATTGCAGGCAGATTCTTTACCAGCTAAGCTACAAGAGAAGCCCAAAAATACTGGAGTGGGTAGCCTATCCCTTCTCCAGAACATCTTCCTAATCCAGGAGTCGAACTGGGGTCTGCTGCAGTGCAGGTGGATTCTTTACCAGTGAAGCTATGAGGGAAGCCCATCCCAGTATAAATGCTAGGCATATACATGGCAATGCACACACACACACACAAAATCTCTGAGATGAAAAGAAAATAGTAAAAATATGTTTGACCATGCAATATATCTGATTGTGGCCTAGATCCCCAATTTAATTTCCTCTGTGAATTTTGATATTTTGCTTAGAAGGAGTTTTCTAGTTTGTCTGTTGAATGGTTCATGTGCAATTGTTATTCTTTGCCCCACATCTACCTACTGGACATAAATCACCTCTGAAGCTCACCCATCCAGGCTGATTAGCCTCTCTCAGGGCAAATGGCACTTAAGAGGCTCTTAAAGAATTCAGAATTCATAAAAATAATAATAGTAAAAATAACTTAAACACTCTATACCAAGCATTATATTAAGGACTTAACATAGATTGTTTCATTTAATTTTCAATAAACCCTATGAAGTAGTTATTATTATCTATTTTACTAATGAGAAAACTGCTATCCATGGAACTAAGTAATTTTTTCAAGATTATTGGCATTTTTTTCAAAAATTGCCACTCTGATGCCAAAGTTGATAATGCTAACCACTGTTGGTTATGTCTTAAATGGTTTCCATGGAAATATCGGGTTTCCCTTGTGGCTCAGTGGTGGGCTTCCCTGGAGGCTAGGAGATAAAGAATCTGTCTGCAATGCAGGAGACAGACTGTAATACAGGAGTTGCAAGTTCTATCCCTGGATCAGGAGATACCCTGGAGAAGGAAATGGCAACTCACTTGCCTGGGAAATCTCATAGAGAGAGGAACCTGGTGAGCTTCAGCCCATGGAGCTTCAGCTCCATGTCCCAGCCGAAGAGTAGGACACGACAGTGGACAACCACCATCACCATGGAAAAATTAGGGTAAATGGAGACTAAGCAAATTGTGTTTTGAGATAAAGAATAACCATGTTTATCTAAAAATTAATCAAGGTCTGCAGAAACCAGTGATGACAGTATAGCCCTGATAATGATCGATGACGAAAGCCGCTCAGTCGTGTCCGACTCTTTGCGACCCCATGGATTACACAGGCAGAGGAATTCTCCAGGCCAGAACACTGGAGTGGGTGGACTTTTCCTCCTCCAGGGGATCTTCCCAACCCAGGGATCGAACCCAGGTCTCCCGCAGTGCAAGCGGATTCTTTACTAGCTGAGCCAAAAGGGAAGCCCATAGCACCAATAGATCTTGTTAAATATCCTAAGTGAAAAGTGAGGTAAACTCTTGCAGATGTGGGCGGTTAAGTCATGTATCAGCTCTTGAGTTCCCCTTCTGTTTCTTTATTTTCTTCTTCTTCTTCTTTTTTTTTTTTTTAAATTTTCCTCTTTTCAATGTCCAACTAATGTCATACTGATACCCTCTTTCTGAAATGATTACTTCTGCTTTGGCTGCTGCACTTTTCAGGTTGAGTACACATTTCTGGAACAGTTCTCCTTTGCTCACCTTGTTGTACTGCACTCTGCCTTTTCTCTCAAGCTCTTTATTTTTGGCTTTCTGAGTTTCTAAGATAGTATCTTTCAAGACAAACTGTTTTGATTGATACCTACAGTAAGAACTACACATACGCACACTCCCCCCCCCCCCCCCCCCCACAAATAGTTGAAACATAACCTACTACTAAATCCACCTGCAATGCATCTGAGTCTATGAAAGCATGGGTCTACAACTGTACTCAAATAGGGAAAAGTTAATGTCAAGTACACACAATAGTTACAATATTGAACAGTTAAATAAAATGGTACACAGTTTTATAAAGTTAAATACAGTGGCCTGTTTCTCCTGAATGTATACAGTGTCAATTTGTATTTGTTTGTTTTCTGAGTAGAGATTATATGTAGAGAATTGTAAGTGAAATCATACCAAGAACACAAAGTACTAATCAACATAGGTAGTGAGGCATTATAATCAGTTCAAAAGAAGCTCCAATAATTTGTGCAGGAAAGAGGATTAGTCATGTGTCTTAATAGGAAATTTGACTGGATTGATTCAATTCCTTACTTCTTAGGAGATAAAAATCTCTAAATGATCCTATAGCTTATAATAAGATATTAGAATGGCATACCTAAGCTTTCAATATTGTCAGCACATATCAATTTAGGAAGAGCATTGAGTTGTGGGAAATTATAACCGAGGTGAAAGACGTAGACTTTGAAGAGTTCCACTGATATAAAAGAAAAGCATGGCTATTAAATCATTGGCCAGTTGATGTCACTGACTCAAATTTGAATCATTTAGATCAAAGTAGTTCATTCTTGTGCCCTAAACAAGGTTCAGAGAGTCAAAACCACAGATCCTGTAATCTCAGCTAGTTGAGACAAAATTCTCTAATTTTTTTCTTTTTATTGGCTGTGTGGCATGTGGAATCTTAATTCTCTGACCAGGGATCCCTGCACAGGAAGACTGCCCAGAGTCTTAACCACAGAACCACCAGGGAAGTCTTCCAAATTCTCTAATTTTAAAAGGATTTACACCTTAGAAAGATATGAAGCAAAATACAGAAATGTTAAATTTTTTTTACAGCTTTAAACATTTTTAAAAGAAATTTTGACTTGTGAGAATGTCTGGTTTTAAAGAATTGAAGCTTACTAGATGGTACTTTATTGAAATGTTCAGAAGAATTTGACTAAGATTCTAATCAGTGTTTAATGGTTGGGTTTGATTTATTAAATTTACAAGTTTTGGGTTATTAGCTGTTTAAATGGTGTACAAATGTTTAAAGAAATAGCATTTGTTAGTGGTATGTTTAATAAATTGAGCATTAAACAAACAAGAAATAGCAGTGAACATTTATATTTTGTGCACCAAAGTTTCTCAGGCACAAAAGCTTAGAAAGGCCTAATATGGTGCTATTCACATGGAAGGTGTGTGATTTGTTTTTTTTTTTCTTCACAAAGTTTCCTGGCTCTTTCCATGTAATTTTTATTCCATTTTCAGTTTTTCTCCCATATCTTATTCTCATATATCAATAACTGCTGCAGATGTAGTTTGTGTTTTCACTGAGCCCCTGATATTATTCATACTAAATTGAGGAATCTCTAAGAATAATATACGAATTATAGGTCAAGATTGACTTTGAGACAAACTTCCAGCTCCACCAAACTTGAGTTGTGAGAGCTAGATGATTTTGGGATATTTTAGCGAGTCATGTTGAATTTAACCCAAGGTATCACACAATTAAAAATTCTTGGGACTTCCACTGTTTCCTAAATTGAGGAATTACACATTGTTTATGCAATTGTGTTTGACCACTTCTCTCCCTAATCATCAGAGCTCTAAGCTTTCTGATTAAGCACTAATTATATATTGAAAATACAGGAGCTGCTTGCAGGATGGAAATTCCCATTACAACCACTTAATCTGGAATGATTTATGTTTGGAAGTTAGTTAAGTCACTCAGTCATGTCCGACTCTTTGCAACCCCATGGACTGTAGCCCACCAGGCTCCTCCGTCCATGGGATTCTCCAGGCAAGAATACTGTAGTGGGTTGCCATTTCCTTCTCCAGGGGATCTTCCCGACCCAGGGATCGAACCCAGGTCTCCCGTAATAGAGGCAGACGCTTTAACCTCTGAGCCACCAGCGAATTTTTTTTTATGTTTGGAAGGATCCCAGTGTATGGAGAAGGCAATGGCACCCCACTCCAGTACTCTTGCCTGGAAAATCCCATGGATGGAGGAGCCTGGTAGGCTGCAGTCCATAGGGTCGCTGAGTGTCAAACACGACTAAATGACTTTACTTTCACTTTTTACTTTCATGCTTTGGAGAAGGAAATGGCAACCCACTCCAATGTTCTTGCCTGGAGAATCTCAGGGACGGTGGTGCCTGGTGGGCTGCCGTGTATGGGGTCACACAGAGTCGGGCAGAAGTGATTTAGCAGCAGTGTATGGAAGTGGCTGTGGCGATAGTAGTAAGCAGTTGAATCAATGGAAGGAAGAAAGTCTCGGGGATCTTTCTGTGGTCAAATAAGGATGCTGCATTTGGCTAACTGCATTTGGTTCCAGTCTATGTTCATGATAGCTACTTTGGCTCTAGTCTATGTTAAGGATAGCTGCTTTGTCCACTGGGCTTCCCAGGTAGCACTAGTGGTAAAGAATCGCCTGCTGACACAAGAGTCTAGGGTTTGATCCCTGGATCGAGACGATCCCCTGGAGAAGGAAATGGCAACCCACTCCAGTATTCTTGCCATGGAAATACATGGACGGAAGAGCCTGGTAGGCTACAGGGCATGATGTTGCAGGGTCGGACACAACCGAGCACGTATGCACTTTGCCTTCTATGGCTTCAACCTTGTTTGCCACTGTAAATTGGAAACTAGAGAATTGCCGAATTCTTTGGCCACTGATCTGGACCAAACATCCCCGACGTCTTGTGTATTTGAGCCCAGTGGAAACACTGTTTGACACAGATTGCTCTTCTGACTTTCAGTTTGTTTCTTGTTATCTTATGGAAGTAAGTTATAAAACATCAAAGACAGGTAACACACTTTCAATGTTTTGACTTCTGAGAGCAGTCTAGCCTCACCTCATCACTGCATTTTCATACTGATGCAGAAAATTGAAGGTTTCTACTCATGCTCTCCAGTCTATGGTGACTGCCTCGTTTCTGACACAGTACTCCTTTGCTGCTACTGCTGCTAAGTCACTTCAGTCATGTCCGACTCTGTGCAACTCCACAGACGGAAGCCCACCAGGCTCTCCCGTCCCTGGGATTCTCCAAGCAAGAACATTGGAGTGGGTTGCCATTTCCTGCTTCAATGCATGAAAGTGAAAAATGAAAGGGAACTCGCTCAGACGTGTCCGACTCTTAGCGACTCCGTAGACTGCAGCCTACCAGGCTCCTCCGTCCATGGGATTTTCCAGGCAAGAGTACTGGAGTGGGTTGCCATTGCCTTTTCACTCCTCTACTAGAGATTCTCTATTATTCCTAGCTTGTCAGTTTCAAATAAATTACTTAAAGGTTGAAAGACGGAACCACCAAGTGGATTGATTGAAAACATAAGGGAAAACATAAGGGAGGCCTGGTATACAGCGGTTCATCGGGTTGCAGAGTCGGACACGACTGAGCGAGTGAACTGAACTGAACTGATCACTCTTATTTCCAATTTTTATCTTTAAAGATAGCATTCACTCTGAAATGTTTGGAACTTTTGCTCAAGCACAGATTACTTCTAGGTTTTGGCTAGAACATAATAATAATGATGATGATGCCAATGACAAAATAATAGTAACAAGAATGAAAACACTATGAAACAGTGCACCGGTTAAGCTCCCAAGTCAGAAAACTTATAATTAAATCTGTTTAGTGTATGACCTTGGACAAGTAATCTGTTTACTTTCATTTAAAATCTGCAAAATAAGGATAAATAGAACCTATGATGTGAGGGAGTTCACATGTAATGAAAACCCAATACATGCTGTGTTTAGTAGGCATGTGTGCCTGCGTGTGCTCAGTCATGGCCAACTCTTTGCAACCCCACGGGCTGTAACCCCCTCCTCTGTTCATGGGGTTTTCCAGACAAGAATACTGGAATGGGTTGCCATTTCCTTTTCCAGGGGATCTTTCCAACCCAGGGATCAAACCCATGGCTCCTGTCTCCTGCACTGTAGGTGATTCTTTATTGCTTGAGCCACTGTGAAAACCCCTAAGTGTTGAGTAGTAAGTGTTAGCTATTATTAGACACTACGATAATGAGGCATATAATATTATGTGTTAAAAATGGACTGTTTTCTTTTATGTGATTTAAAGTCTTTTGCAGAAACAGGGTTAAAAAAGATTTGTATCATCTATTACGTGAATGCCTCTTGCTCCTATTTTTCTTTGTACTGTGTCCATTAAATTTGGTATAGTTAACGATGACCACCTTGCCAATCAAGCCAAATTATCTGCTATGCCAATTTCAGGAGTATTCAGCTCCTCAGCCCAGAATACCCATTGTGTAAAAAGTGCAATGAATTCTAATTCACTTTTGATTGCAATGATCTGAACCAAACACAAAACCTAGCTGATCCAAGAGGACTTGGGCTTTACAGTGTTGAGCATTACATTGATTGGCATGCTCCAAACAGGAATATCTTTGAATTTCCTTTTCAGGAAACAGAATTCTTTTAATTAACAACATTTTAAAAATTTTCAGTATGTGTAATTGTTAACACCTGCTATGTGTTGCCAACAGATGTTTCTTTCTTACCTAAGGGAACTGTTATAATTATTCTATAAGCTTAGTGAAATGGCATTTACTATGATAGCTGGAAAACTTTAGTTGGTGACTTTGTAATATTTAGTTTTTCTTTTAATCTTGTTCCCTATTACTGCCAGTCCCCACACACCCTACCCAACCTGGGTCCCCAAAGGCAAAAATGTCCCTTTTTTGGGAGGGGGTTGCTAAATGTTTCAAAACTGGTCATGCATATTTTAGTGGTTGTGAAAGTTTTCTGACATTATATGTATTCTAAAACATTGTAAAACTGTACTTGTGTTTTAGCGGCTAATCCACAGTGTTCAACATGAAAGTTTTACATCTTGATTGTAAATATAAAAATATACTTTTTAGAAAGGTAATGATACTCTTCCAGTAACTTGGCTTCAAAAGAAGCTACAGCAAAAAATGAGATTTTTCTTGATTTTTTTTTTCAATGATGTATATTGTTTTATTTGTAGTAGACTTTCAGAATTCTTCATTTATGATACTAATCACACAATTACCTACAGGGATGTGTTAAATATGACCCTAGTTTCAGTCAAATAATAGGCCAATTGCAAACAATGAATGGAGGCAACTCCATTTATAATGGCTGTTTCAACAGAGCGCTATTGTCATCATAGTGATCTGAGGGTGACTCATTAATTGATGTTCGTTTTTATTATGTGCTATTGAGTTAATGAGTAATTTGTGTGAAATAATTCTCTGAACACATTGATTACTTGAGATATTTTCTGGGGCTTTCATATCAATGACGGGCTTAATAGGTAGAAGATGGTATGTGCTTTTGTGTGCTCATTGCTGCAAGGTTTGAGATAAGGACAAATCAGTGCAAAGACTCCCTAAGGTGGTTGAATGTAGGAAGTATCCTAAGGCAACCCTCAGGAGGTTGAGGACACAGGGCAAGACATGTTACATAGTAGGTACTCAATTAATGTCACGTGAAAAAATGGTTGTATTAAAGCTTTGCTCCCATTTACCTTGCCTTGCATTAAAATCACATTTAGGAAGTATCTGTAATGGCATTTTTAAAGAAAAAGTAATAATCAAAGGGCTTTTGCTAAAACTGTATTCAGCGTTAATGGTCTATTACAATAAACATGCAGATTGTTTTCCCAACTTAGTTAAGTGAACACTAAATATGTTTGGCCTGTATCATTTCTATGAAATTGTTTAAATGACTAGTCAGAGAGTGGTTTGCCTCAAGTGACAGTTAAAAGGAAACCACTTGCAAATGGTCTGTTTTGACTACAGATGTAATTTTCAGCACCCTGCTTCAGTGAAGGTAAAACATTTCTTCCTTGAAGAGGTAGGATTTAGTTGAGTTTTGTGTTTTAATTCATTATGCAGGAGTGAGGAAATCTGAAATTTAGTCTGACAAGAGCAATATGGTTGCTTTCAGAAAGATCACTTAAAATTTGTATAAACGTACAAATTTATATCCACCAATTGCTACCTTCATTTTGACAGTTTTATTTTCCGCACAAAAGTAAATAGCAATAGACTACCTAGATTGGAGATCCTGCATATAACATTTGGAGAAAGCATTTGGGGTACTATTTTCTGCTTCTGATCTATTAATAACTTCTGAAAGTAAATGTCCTTATACACTTTTTTTCCTTTTGCATATTATGCTTTCTAGATATCATCTTAGACTTTTGCCAATTAAGCGCAATCAAATAGTGTGATCCCCCTGTTATTAAAAACATAAATCCAAATATAAAAAAGTGAATGAAAGAAGCCAGCAGATATTTATTAAGCAAGATGGAAGTGAAATTACAAACACAGGTCAGCTTTTCAACTCAGCCAGCACTCTGGTGGGTGGAGGAGCGTGGTCCTTCATCACAGTCAGTCTACATGAGATGCACGTAGGCAGCTTTCGCTGCTTGGGGAAACCAAAGCTCCATCGGAGGAGTCCTACTGGAGCCTTCAGACAATAAGCTAAATGACGTCAGGGTTACACAACACGAAGAGGAAAGTTGACAACAGTTCAGGGACTCTGAGGAGTCAAGACAATAAGCTTAGTACTTCAGGTCAAAAATGCTACTATTTTCAGGCAATTAGCTGTCAGATGGCCTATTTCTATCTTGTTCCACCATTTTATGGAGATTAAAGATAATCTAAGGAGATTAAGGCCTTAATCTTTAATCCAGGTGAGTCATTTTGTTTATAGAAAAAGCATAAGAATGAACTCCCAAAGGATTAAGCAAAAGAAAAGGCAGTAAAAACCTTGTTTGGTCTTTGGGTAGCAGGAATAATGGAACAGCTTCAAGAAGCTGAGAGAAGTTTGTTTCCAATTTACAAGTATTTTGACATATTGATAAACATACGCAAAAGCATTTAAATATAAAAAAGATCATTTGCAAAAAGATACTGACAATTCGAATTTTACACATGAATTTCAAACAGCTCTTAATGGGGACTAGGAGGGCTGCTTTAGTAAAACCACTTTTCACATATCTCCCCCACCTTCCCCCCGTTTGTTCAGTTTTGTTTCTTTTTGGTTTTGGCTATGCAAGTCTTTTCATGAAACAAATGTTTAAGTTTCTAAGGCTAAAATAATAATTTTGTGGACCGCATACTGCTATTTTTGAAACATCTCTGGGGTATATCTCAAATTTGGAAGACACATGACTTGAACACTGTTAACCATGAATCCTTTGTAAAAATACATACCGTTCACTTTTCACAGAACCATCTTCCTAAAAATGAGAGGCGATATCCAGATCCACATGCATGTTCATAGTAAAGCTTTGTTTTAAAACAACTCAAATCCACACCAGAGTTATTTTCAGTTTAATATTTTGGCCCCAAATCAAGAATTCAGGTATCACATTTAACTTTCATCTGCAGTGCATATTCAGCAGTACAAAGTAGGGATGCAACTAACACTGGGAAATATTGTTTCCTATACAAGTGATCAATATAAAAAAAAAAAAGAAAGCCCACAGAACTAAAATTTGCTCTAGTAAAATATGCTTCATTGTGCCTGTTATGGAATTAGGTCTGTTGAATAGTTTGAATACAGGGAGCAGAAGCAAAGAAGCAAAGTGTGAACAACCCAGAAGAAGGGAACACAGTTTCATCTTTATTTCCTTAATTGTAATTTAAATAATCAGTCTCCATAATTTTTCTTTCTAGAAAGCTTTCCTCTTTATCAGCTATCATGTAGGTAAGGGATTAATTTTTCACCTTTCAAAAATGGAATGACAGATTTCAGCCTAAGTGTGATCAATTCTGAATGGTAATTACTTAGAGAAAGCAAGGAAGAGTAAGATACATCAAACTTTGAAAGTGTTCACTTTGGAACATTAAAATAAGTGGCAGGTAAATACAGAAAAATATATAATCACCAGTTCTCAGCTCTTTATCAATCCCTTTGTTTCTCTTCTTCTAGAAGATTCTGTGAGCACTACGTTGCTCTGATCAAAAGTGACTTCAATCCTCAAATATCATCCTAGCTTCAATGTGCATTATCACGATTTCAATAGATTCACACTCAAAACCTTTTAGTGCCAGAGATGCTTCAAGCCATAATGTTATTATACCCTTAGCTCTTATGGAGAGGTCTGGGCAAAATTTGCACAAGAAATTTATCATTTTAAGATTATCTCATAATTGCAGTAACACTTTTTTAAAGTAACCCTTTGGAAAATTTTAAATGATACCCAAAGGCACTAGTTCACATAAGGGGTGAATGGCGCTGAAGGAAACAAAACAAAACCATTGACTAGGTAAAGAGCACAAAAAAGGATATTAAAAGGAAAACTGTTAAGCTTTAACGTTATTCTAAAAATGGCACTTTTCACGTTGGTAAAAAATGAAAGTGCTTTAAGATGAAATTTTTATGCATTATTTTAAAGCTGATCTTTAACCCCCTGAAAATAGGGGGTTATAAATGAGAACACTGATAAAGACTCTAAATTATAGCGGCAATACTAGTGGATGTTGCTAAAATGCTTTGTGTGTCTTTCTTTTTCTGTATTTTTAATGATGATAGACTTGTTTAATCTATACGTATTATTAGTGAGATTTGATCTTCAATTCTTTACTAGAAAGTTACAGCTCATTTAAAATAGCTGGTAGATACAGAAAGCATAAATATACAGTAAGTTTAAACACTGATTGTACTAAATGCAACAATACAAAGAAGCAAACAGAACACAAATGGTAACACAATAAAACTGTATTACATTTGTGCTTCAAATATTACAATACATTATATACAATAGTCCAAAATAAACATCTCATGCCAAGTGACACAAAAAAACGAATAGCAAGCAAAAAAATCCAGCAATATGTACATTACTTTTTTCTTTAATAATAAACATTCAACTCTGAACTGGGGCAATTTCACTACATACAGATGCAGTCCGCCTTTTTTTCCATATAACCATCCTGCTTTCCTATATCTACGCTATTCAGTTGGTTCCCGTGTCAATTCGTATATACACGTGGAGCAAAAAAAGATGAAAGAATGTAGTGCTTTGTATTCTTAATGGGGTGATGTTGATAGATCAGCGAACCTGGGGTGCATAACCTTCTTTCATTAAACCTTCCTCGTAGTCCGTCTGGCAAAGGATCATGTTATTCTTTAGGAAAAATTTATCTCCAACACAAAATCTGAAAATATTTATAAAAATAAAATGGTTACGATGACTTCATTCAGATCTCTAATTTTGAAGATTTCTTTTCCTAATCATCATTTCATATGGTAATTCCCTGAGTTTGAAACTTTGGCTTAGAAAGTTACCTTTATTGTCAAAATTAAACCATCCAGGTCATTTAATAAAACACTGCACACAAAATTTGAGATCCTACTTTTATACATAAAAATCATAAGAACATGCAGGAAAACACCTTGAGCAGCATAGGTTATATTTTTTTCACATATATTGGAGAGAAAAAAAGAACTAACCTGTATTTACACTCATTAATATGGGAGACCTGGGTTTGATCCCTGGATCAGGAAGATACCCTGGAGAAGAGAACGGCTACCCACTCCAGTATTCTTGCCTAGAGAATCCCATAGGCAGAGGAGCCTGATGGGCTACAGTATATGGGGTTGCAAAGACTCGGACATGACTATGCAACTAACACACACATAAAAGAAAGAATAATAACATTTCATGGCAGTGATTATGGACGCTTTCATCACTGACCATTTATCTACTTTATTAAAAAAAAGTAAAAACATTAAAATGAATCAAATGATTAGAGAATAGCCAATTTTAGAGCTTCTCATTTAAAGCTTCCTTTTATTTCCTGTTATTAAAATGTGATTAAATTCTGGTAATTTGGAAGTGATTGTTCTGAACTGAAAGCTGTTTTAGCATCAGACTTAGATGCTGGGCCATGGTGCTTTGTTTGTGGCAAGTTCACTAACTATGAAATAGTAAGTGGATTTCTTAGAGTACTTCCAATTAGACCTAAAGGAGTAACCTGATGAACCTCTTAATACTGATGTGATAAATAAACTAGTTTCTAGTAGCTAATTATAAATTTTATTCTATAAAGCATTGTTTAATGTGCAAGATCGTAATGTTTTTAATAAGTGCTCTTTTTGTATAATTTCCCAGTGGTGACACTTTGGACACAATTAAGGTCAGAAGTAAATGCCTGTGCTGTTTCCGGTACATTTAACAATAAAGTAACTCTGGGGAGATCTGTATATATTTTTAATTGTAACAATTTAACCTTCAAACAGCACTGACTGGTAGAGTTGACCCAGTAAAACTACTTGTAATTGTACAAGTTGACCTCACTGACCTTTGATAGTGGTCCCTCTTTATCAGATAGTCAATTTCAAATGATGTTCAGGCAGAAATCTTAGGGGATAGATTAAATTGTGTCATGAAAGCCACACTTTAATGTTTTGTGAAGTTGAAGGTTTAAATGAGGAGCAGTTGGGCTGATTTACATTTGCAAAGATTGGAATGCTAGACAAACAGTGAACCTATTTATTTTCCAACTGGGTAGCTTTGGAAATTTATCCTTATTCTAGCTAAGTAGATAGAGGGGAAAATAGTGTAATAAAAAAAGTAGATTGAAAAGAATTAGCTTTCCTCTTAAAGGAAGATTGGTCTGTTTATTTGTGGAATTTACTTTTTTTTTCCCCAGGATTACTGCCTGCTGATGATGCTGATTGAAAGTACAGGCTATGCCCTGATCTTGAAATCCTGCAGTTGTTTGTGGTCAAGGCTATTCGATACAATGGACATTCAAGTCTGGACTTCAAGTATATCTTCTTTTTATTAGTTGCAAACTATAAACATGAAATATAGTGCTTAAAAAGTGGTGTTTGGATAAACCAGTTTTTGTAGATTATCCTGATCATTAGGATATGTTGAATAAAAGGAAATATTTCTTTTGTTGGGCAGGCCTAAATAGGCAAATTAGATACTTTTCTTTCATGTGAGATTATATAAAATAACATGCAGAATACATTTGATTACTGTTCAAATTTTTCACTTTATATTAATGATAAAATTAATTTGAGCTGATTAATAAACTAATAAAATATCACATCAAAAATAATTTTAATAAAATATTCTTGTGTTCCAGCTGATGTTATTGAATCTTATCTTTTCCTAAAAACCAACTAAACTAGAAATACTTTTTCAACTCTGTACTAAAATTATGCTTTAATTTTTAAAATAAGTCTCTAAATTCTATTTGCTATCAAATAAAAATGTAATTAAAAAAAAATTTTGTTTTGCCATGTTGTGTCATGCCATTCTTACCTTCAGGGGCCTTGAAATGTAGGTAATTTTATTTGTAGATTAATAAAGTCAGAGTAATTATATCAACAAAAGCACTGAACCAAGAGCCTGGGGATTTGGTACTGAGTGCTATGGTTCTCACCTACCCAACTCAAGATATAGGATGTATTTTATACTTTCTCTGAGTCATTTCTCTGTGGGTAAGATAAAACAGTTACATCAATGAATGGGTTCAAGTTCAGTTGCTCAGTCGTGTCCGACTCTTTGAGACCCCATGGACAGCAGCATGCCAGGCCTCCCTGTCCATCACCAGCTCAGTAGGAATGTTAAAATAAGAAGTATATCTAAGGCAGAGGACATTTGCAATGAATTGAGTTCAAATCCCAACCTTCTACTAACAATATTAAAAATGAAACTTCAGGATTTTTGTCTTCAACATCAGTAACTTTTCTAAGTTGGTAGTAAAGAGTATAAATGTAGCGTGTAAAGCCTTTCCTCAGTGTTTGGAATGTAGGTAATTAAAATAAACACCTCTTATAAAGTACTTACCATGTACTAAGGCTGAACATGTATATAGATATAGTCATTACATTTATTCCTTAAATCCAACCGATAAAATATTAACACTGTCCTTTTCAGATGAAAAACCTAATGCCTTCTCCAGAATTTTTAAAACCTGCTCAATGTTCCATAGCTAGAACATGTATGGTAGAGGAATGAAAAGCACCCTGATCTCTTTGGATTCAAGATTCAAGCTTTTATTACTCACAATAGCCAAGATATGGAAACATTTCAATGTCCATCAACAAAGGAATGGATAAAGAAGATATGGTACGTGTACACACACACACACACACACACACACACACACACACACACACACACACTCACACTCTCTCTCTGGAATACTACTCAGCCATAAAGAAGAATGACATAATGCCATTTGCAGCAACATGGAATGACCTAGAGATTATCATACTAAGTGACTTAAGTCAGGCAAAGAAAGACAAATATCATATGATATCGCTTACACGTGGAATCTAAATTATGACACAATAAACTATCTACAAAACAGAAACAGAATAATACAGTATGGACCTTTAAAAAAGAGTGCCTATCATTCAGTGAGATATAAATGGAATTCATCTAAAATATTCCTTCCCGAAATATGTTGTTACTCATATGTTGTCAACTGGATAAAGTACATTTTATGTGTGTATCAATTTATACTTAAAGGTCAAAATGAAACAGAACACAGGTGAGGAATGTCATACATATAAAACTTAAAACAGCCTTGAAAGCTTTGGTTAAGAGCTGATTATGATTGCTTTGCAACAGGAGCTGTTATCCTCCTTTAAAATGTTCTATACACAAACATGACAAAATTAGAGAAACAGCAATGCAGATATCAGACATCTAACAAAATGATCTACAACTGTGATTTTTTAAGAAAGGCTAATTTCCAGTGTTCTATAACCAGATTCTGATGCGATTTAGCATTTGCAGAAAAACATTATAAAAATAGTGATGGCCAGAGGATGTTGAATGTATGTGTATTAACAGGACAGGCTAAAATTCTTGAAAAAAAACATATTCTTTTTTATAATCTAACCCTAAATGCTTGTGATATAGTCAGTTCAATTAATTCTGGCATCATTAAAAAATATGTTAAGGAATAAAAAGATGCCTAATCAGTTTATTAAACCATCTAATCTTAATGTTTAAGAATTAATCATAGAATTAATTACCTGGTATTTTGGAGTAGCTATAGTTAAATTCATATGATCTTAGATACTCTAAAAGTACAGACAATAAGTATAATTAAGAAATCATCCCTGTAAAATGTGGGGCTTAGAGTGGTTTTAAACAGGTTATCAAATGCCTCTGCGAGGAAGCCTTCATTTGTGACATCCTTTCTAAGAATGAAAATGTTAACTTAGTCATCTTACTTCCCTAAGATGAGTGACTGTCAATTATAATTAATTTCCATTTCCACAGCACTTTGGAAAGAAAAGGAATCTAGTCCATATCTCCAATATTTCTACTGTCTTATTTAGCATACCTCTGTTACTAAAAGATGGAGATTTTGATACTGTACTTCAGTAAGAAGTAGAGATTATATACTCACTGTACACTTGTGAACAAATTTATTGTCTTTTCCCAGTGACAGCACAGTTGTCATCACACAGAAACAATCTTCTCTGTACCAAACCACACTACCTGTATCCCAAATCCTGCTATAAATTGTTTAATATCTACCTGACTTAATTCCACTCTATCTACTCGCCTTTATATCCACTTACCCCTGGACAGGGGCTTTCCTTGAAGCTCAGATGGTAAAGAATCTGCCTGCAACGTGGGAGACCTGGGTTCAATCTCCGGGTTCAGAAGATCCCCTGGAGAAGGGAAAGGCTACCCATACCAGTATTCTGGCCTGGAGAATTTCATGGACTGTATAGTCCATGGGGTCACAAACAGTCGGACATAACTGAGCGACTTCCACCCAGGGACAGATGAGCCTGGCAGGCTGCAGTCCACGGGGTTGCAAGAGTCAGATACAACTTAGTGACTAAACCACCACCACAGTCAGCAAAGAAAATACCCATCTTGAAAGAGGCCTGGGTCCTCATACTGGATCTGAGTCCAGAGACTAAAAAACAGACTTTCTTGGTTCAAATTTTGAATCTACCTTTTTCTATCTGTGCAATCTTGGGCAAGTTATTTAAATTCTCTATACTTTCATTTCCTCATCTGTTAAATGAGGCTAATCATAGTGACTACTTCTGGGTTATTTCGAGTACTAAATGAGCTAGCACACATAAAACAAAACAATGTCTGATCAGCACTGTATGAGAATCTGCTACCATTATTATTTGCTACCGACCATCTTCTCCTTTTTGCTTAGCTGTTTCCTAGTCAGGGATATTTCTCCCCTTTTTTCTACCTACTTAAATTCTAGAAATTCTTTTTTTTGCGGTGGGGGTGGGGGAAATATAGGAGTAGGCGACTAAGAGGTATAAACTATTAGGTATAAAACAAGCAACTAGGATATACTATACAACATGAGGAACATAGCCAATATTTTATAATAATTTTAAATGGAATATGACCTTTAAAATTGTGGATCACTATATTGGGGCTTCCTCGGCGACTCCATAGTAAAGAATCCGTCTGCCAATGCAGGAGACACAATTCATTCCCTGGATTGGGAGGATCTCCTGGAGGAGGGCATGACAACCCATTCCAATATTCTTGCTTGGAATATCCTGTGGACAGATAAGCCTGGCAGGCTACAGTCCATAGGGTCACAAAAAGAGTCAGAGCCAATTGAAGCAACTGATCACACACTATACTGTACACCTGTAACTTACATACTATTACACAGAAACTATATGACTTAGCACGCACATACTTCAATAAATGAATAAAGACTTTTTAGTTTCCATTCCCTCCATAAGTATTCCCTGACCCCATCAACTCATTCTGATCATTTCCAAAGCACTTACTTTTTGGTGTATAATTCACTGTGGCATTTCAAATTCTCTCATGAATGTGTAACAGATTTCCCACTCAGAGTGGTAGTGCTGAGGTAAATGACCTTGAGTTAAATTTTGTTTGAACCCTTTGAAATACCACCATAGACTATACTACCACTTGAAGTGGGTGTTCCATAAATGTTGGTGAAGACAGACTTATTCTAGAACTGAATACTTCAAATAACAATGCTATTTTTGATGAATAATTTCAATTTGGATTCATGTTGACTTTAGTTCACTGACTTCTTACCTTCACAATTTCCTCACTCTGTTCCCTACTCCTCCACATCCTCACCAAACTACTCCACAACTACCAATCTCTAGGCCTCTGTTCATTTCCAGAACACATTACATGGATTCACACCTCCATGTCTTCCCTCTGCTCCATCTATCTGGAAAACCCCTTCCTCACTGCATCAAGGCTTTGACACCTCCCCTACCCCACTACTGGACACACTTCCTACACCCTAAGTAGTCTTAGAGGAGCCTTTAAAATCCAGCACATCAACTCTTTGATGCTTTCATAAGAAGGACAAAAGGGACAGACCTCTCTTCCCTCAGTATAGATCTGCTTTGTATATTTAGTAAGCAGATGTTTACACTCTTCTCTTCTGTGATTCTTTGATCTCCAGTCTCTTCTATAGTTCTGAACACCTCTAAGGCAGAAACTAGAATTTATTCACCTCTGTTTCCACCGAGCCTAGCACAGTGCTTTCTTTTTTTTTTTTTCAAATGTCACACAGTTATATATATTTGAGGCCATTTCATTACAAACGAGCACTTTTTTTCTCATCTCTTATAAAACCATCACTTAGCTTTCTAGAAGGTTCCAGGCGGTGTGTGTGGGGGGTCACTCATCTTTAAGAAATTAACCAGAATTTCCCAATTCTGAATAAGATTAAAGTTATCATACAAGGTACTCAAAATAATCTTCTTCTGGTCCTTTCAAAATAGATACACTTTTAGATATTTTAAAATTCAGATTCACACATTTTTAGCCATGAAGTGAAGAAGTGTTGGTCATTCAGTTGTGTCCGACTCTTTGCAACCCTATGGACTGTAGCCCTCCAGGCTCCTCTGTCCATGGGATTCTCTAGGCAAGAATACTGGACTGGGTAGCCATTCCCTTTTCCAGGGGATCTTCCCAATCCAGGGATTGAATATGGGTCACCTGTATTGCAGGTAGATTCTTTACCATCTGAGCCCCAGGGGAAGCCCATTTTTAGCCACACCCTTTTACTTGAAGGACAGAGAAGACCACCAATCCTGAAAGTTCACTGTTACTACTACCTTACTCAAATATTTCATTTATTTATTTATCTTTGGCCATGTAGCATGTGGTATTTTAGCTCCTCAACCAGAGATGGATCCGACACCCTCTGCAGTGGAAGTGCAGAGTTGTAACCACTTGACCGCCAGGGCATCCTTTTACTATCTTTTTTAGACATTCAGCAATGCTTATATCTTACTGATACTTTGATTTAAAAGTTAAGATGAAACGGTTTGCTAAATGATTGTTCTTATTGTTGTTCCATCTCTAAGTTGTGTCCGACTCTTCTGCGACCCCATAGACTGTAGCCCACTAGGCTCCTCTGTCCATGGGATTCTCCAGGCAAGAATACTGGAGTGGGTTGCTCATTCCTTCTCCAGGGGATCTTCCCGACCCAGGGATCGAACCCATGTCTCCTGCATTGGCCGGCGGATTCTTTACCACTGAGCCAGCAGGGACTCCCCCTGCTAAATAATACTCATAAGCATTTACAATATCACAATTTCAGGTATCAAAAAAGTTTGCTTAAGGGAAAGTGCTTATAAATTACCCACTGGTTTTGTGTGTCACTTGAAAAGGTGTACTACTGGGACAATGATTTAGCTACTATGAGTACAGGCTCCTGTGGTGAATGACTTTATTGGGGAGATTTCCCCAAGCAAACATCAGTGTAAAAGGAGAGTCTCCTGTACTGAAAACCTTCTGGATTCAGAGTAATACAATTCGTCTGCTTTGCTTGACTGATGAAGATTAGCTGACTTCTTGCATTAAAGGAGTTTGTCTTGTAGGGATGGAAGTGACAAGACAATAACTAAGTGCTAATTGTGCATAGCCAGCACTAAAGATATGCAGTCCCATTATGGCATGTAATAAATGAAGCGCACACAGAAATATATTAGGTACTTTAATAATGATACTAGAACAGTATTTTGCAGCAATAAGAAGGTGAACAGTTTTAGAGTCAAAATTTAGGAGTATTTGTCTTACTTGACTGAGTTCCACTGAGGAGACAAACTTAATTGTGAATGCAACTTTTTATTTCAATGGTGAAATAAAATTGATATACGATTTGTAAATAGCATTAACAACCTACAATTACTTTGCATCATAATAGAATTTAGGCTGGGCTTAGCACTTGAATGATGTTTTAATTTTCTGTGTAGAACATGGATAAAATAGGTAAGTCTGCCTTAATAGAAAAATGGATGAAAGGAATAAACAGGCAGTTTCTTAATAGAAAAAATATCAAAGGGCCACTAGTAATCAAATAAATGCTATTTAAAAATGATAATAAGATATCATCTTTCATCCCTCAAGGTGACAAGGATATCTTTTAAAATAATAATTCCCAGTGTTAGAACTTCTATAACAGAATGCATTATTTTTTCATTTCTGGAGTAAGGATAATTGGTATAATTTTTCTGGAGAGCATTTTGGCACTATATAAAGTAAACTTTAAACTGTTATATGCTTTGTCTAATTAACCATGTGCTTGCAAATTTAGCTTGACACAGATTTGAGTATTTGTTTATAAAGTCCATATTAAATTGATGATACTGATAATACAAAAACGAGAAGATAAAACCTACACATCTGATGATAAAAGACTGATTTAACAATATATGAAGCTCTATCCATAAAGCTAAACACAAGAAAGCTTCAAATATCATAAAATAATTTTTAAAGGAAGGTAAAAAGGCTCACTATATTAATGAAAAAGTAAAAGTATCAAATATTAGGATTCTTCCTTGCTACTTTCCTTTAAGATGTTTAAGTGTGGGTATAATATAAAGCATATGTTATGTATCACTTGTCATATGTGCATAAAAAAATGTATGACTAGCTACACATCAAAACATTGAAATAATTTCTTTCAGAGTAGTGAGACATGGGACAATGTTATTTTACATCCTTATTTTCTAAATTTTCCACCATCAATCTATAACATTCTATAAGTAGAAAAGCAGTAAATATTAGAGCTAAAGAAAGGTACCTCTATTGTTAGTAAATGTTTAGTGGATCAATTTGATAAGTAAACAAAAAAATTCTAAATTTACTATTAATATACCTTTAAGACATATGCAAGGTAATGAATCTATAAGGATGTGCAGGTATTTGTATTCCTATCTTTTTAATAAAAATATATACATATGCCAATTTATTTTTGGCTAAATGTCACTACAGACTGAATCAACCTACTATGATTCCAAACGTCTATTGGGAAGAATCAAGATGCTTCAGGGTGACTTCTTGAATTATTTCCTGGGTCAATTATACATCGTGAAGTATATCGGGCAACATTCTGAACATCTACATTTAGCAAGAGATATCTCGTGTAAAAACCAAGTTAGTGAAATATTATATGGTTAAAAATAAATCATAGATATCAAGGTAAAAACTAATTTTTGAGAACCTATTATATTCCTCGTATTTGTAAGTTTTTTTCATTTAATTTTCAAAATCTGCAGGATAGGTGTTATTGTCTGCATTTTAAGGATGCACAAACCAAACTCAGAGAAATTAAGCAACAAACTCAAGCCTGCACAGCCAGTACATGGTGGGGCTGAAATCTGAATCTAGTTATCACTGTAAACACATGTTCTTTCCACTACTCTACAGCACCTCATAAGAAGATACTGCATTTGACAGTAAAACAAGGCCAATTACAGTAACTGAGAACTGGACAAAACTAACTGAATATTTATTACATTCAGGTGTTTTCACCAACGTACTGAATTTATTTTCATTAAACTCCATCAAGCACAGTAATTTTTGAAATTTATTTTATATTTCATATTCTAGTATCCTCTGCATTTATCACATAAAACAGGTATCATAGTATATAGCTCCCACTAGAAATAAAAGTTATAATTTTCACTTTAGAAAAAATGGAATGAAATCATAATACTCTGAGATGAGAGAGTTCTCTGAAATGGACTAATCTAACTCTGTTTTGTTATAAAGGAGAAAACTGGGGTCCAGAGGACTAAAATGATTGGCTTATGCTCATATATCTTGTTAGGGAGAGTCCAGACTGGAATTTAGGTTTCTAGATCCCCTCTGTAACATTCTTTCCATCCTTCAATGCTGCCTCTCCGATACTGATAACTATATCCAACCTAGTTCCCAAAGAGCTTTGAAGCAACTTTAAAAGTACGTATACAACAAGGATAAAATTCAAGATTAGAAATCAAGAGATAGAGCAACTGTATACAAGGAAAATGAATACACACTGCTGGAGACAAATTTCTGTATGTTTTCCTTTGCAAATTTGTTTGCTCAAATGGTAAAGATATTTTAAATTTACTTTTTAAAAGAAAAGAGAAAAGAATGAATAAGAAGAGAAAGTTTTCTATGAAGTTTTCATATACTTAAGTTTTCATCTCCTATCATATCCTGTTCTATGATGCAGTTCTTTGAGGACAGAAGGATAGAATTGAGACCTTTATCCTTCTCAGTGATGTGTTTCTGGACTTGAATGAGTTGTTGCAGAAAACACAAATGCTGAGATAAGTTGCTTTAAGTAAAGGGTACTAAAACAATTCCCACCATTAAACACATGGCCAACAAAGAGAGATTTACCATTTTTTTAGAAGCCAGAATGAACTGTGCTTACCTCTGATTACAAAGCTGACATGCAAAGCAGTCGAGGTGGTAAACATTGTCCTTAGCGCGCATCACCATCTCAAAGGCAGGGATGAGCTTACTACAAGCAGCACAGTTTCCCGTTACTCCGAAGAGCCTAGAACGATAAATATTTTTTTTTTTTTTCAGACTCTTCCAGGGAAATCTGATTTGCTGACCAGAGAAGATGCTAATAATACCTTGTAAAACTATCAATACACAAGTGAGCTTTATCCTACGTGTATACATAAATATTCGTCGGTGATACATACTCAGTTGACCTTTCTTGATGAAAATCACATCTTGTTTGAGAAGAAAAGGAAAAGACAAATACATTAGGAAGCTTACATAACCGCACCAAACAGAAGTTAACAGGGGTGAATTCACAGCAAAAATCTTCTACTTGTTAGAATATGAAATATAAAAGCAATATAATGTTGATCTCAATGCCTCCTATTAAATATTTTCATTGGGAAAGAAACCCATTTGAATGACTCACTATTTTCTGATACCAAGTTACTAAAAGCTTTGCCATTATTATTAAGGAACGTTTATGAACAAGCCCTTAAATAGTAAAAAAAACATTAGCGTTGCATGCACCCTGTGGCCCTATACCATAGTTATAGCTATGATTATGTTATTCAGGTAGCATATTAAAGTAAATGATTCTGTAAACTATAAATAGCTAGACCAGGACCTGAAATATACTGTAAGAGCTACTGGAATTGTTTGGGAAAAAAGGTATTTATAAAAAAACCCCCACAAACCTATTTGCTGTAGATTCCTGAAAATAGTTATTGTAATGACCTAAAAAAAAGTACAAAATAAAATGTCTCTATAGTTTCATAATGGCAGGAAATAAAATATTTTATCCATTCACACTGACAATATTTAAACCAAATTTCTTTAAAGTTGTTAATGGTGGTGAAGAGTTATTATAAATAAAATTCCATGCATACAAGTTAATGCACTTTTTAACTAGGAAGCAAACTAGATGAAAAACACCACGTCTGCCAGTTTTCTTTTTTCTTCAGCATCAGGCTGACAGGAGAAAAATATAATGGCTCTCATGGGAAAGACCAAATTAAAAGCAGTTCTAAACTAATGAATTCAAAGGTGCTACAGAGAAAACTCATTTTAGTTATAAAAATGTACTTTAAAATATCTTACTTAGCCTTTCATTTTACTGAATTTAAGGATTATGTACAAATGTGCTGAAGTTTCTCTTATTACTTTCTATATACTCCGAAGATAGGTCTTTGCTTAAGGCATACATATTCATTTTCAAGTTTATAACTATTTCCTCTTACCAGGATAACGACAATTGTCAAAAAGAGTTGTGAGAACAGCTTCTAAGTGTC